>NC_041390.1:4078870-4157667 GCF_002162155.2 Triticum dicoccoides | reverse complement strand
GTGGCACGGCTGGAGGTCGTCGGCGCGCCGGTGCGTGGAGCCGCGGGGGCGGCGAGCGGCTGGTGCGGGAGGTCATGGCGGCGGGTGGATCTGGCGTGGCGGCAGGTGCGACGAGGCAGGGCGTCGGTGGCGGGCTCCGGTGGCCTGGGCCGGCTCCTGGCTTGGCGCTGAGGTGGTGCGGGTCGCGGGCGACATGGATCTGTGGGCGGCCGCCCCTGCCCTGGCTTCGGGTGGGTGGGGGTGACGGCGCAGTGGTGGTGGCTGGCGGGGCGTGTTGGTCGAGTCTGCGTCAGATCCTCCCTGGTCTGGCGCTCGGACGTCGACGGACGACGCGAGGAGGCATCTCCGGTGAGCTTCCATTGCTGCAGCTGCGGGTTGATTTGGTCTCCCTCGTCGGCGGGCTCGCGGTTGCCGATGGCCTCGCGGAGATGTGTGTCAGCTACCATGGTGGGGCGACATGGGGGTCCTCCTTCTCCCTCTTTCCCCGTGTTCGGCGGGGAGCTTGGTTGGAGGGATGGGTGGCCTCGATGCGGTCGCGTCACCTGTCGCCGGCACGATTTGCCGGTCCGGATTCGTCCGCTCCCCTTTCTCCCCCTTTCCTCGGCCGTGGGCGGGTTGGCACAGGTTTACCAGCGGAGCATCGGCGGGTGGTTCCGCCGGTCGAGGGCCATCGGTTGGTCCAAAGTTGGGGCCTTTGTGTTGGTCTCGGGGTTGTCTGGTTGCAGGGCGGCGGCTCTGGCGGCGGGAGGCGCGACGTTCGTGGGCGGAGCGTGCGTCTCAGGTGTGGGCAGGCAAACATGGCCGCATGGGTGGCGTGGTTGCGGGCGGACGACGGAGTTCAGGTTGATCGGTGGGGTGTGAGTGCCGGGGTACACCACTTGTCCAGTCCTTTGACTGGCCGACGGTGGCGGTGGCCGTTGCCGCCGTACCCTTCCTGAAGGCTCTGTCGCGGCATCCACACCCTTGTCGTCTTGCTCTGGGTGAAAACCTGATCTCCGCTGATCGGGCGGTAGCGGCTACCCATGGTGGTATCCTTCTTGGAGGCACCGCTTTGGAGGCCTGGCTTCGTTTTGGTCCGGTTCACCTCTCTATTGGTTGTCGGTGGGGTGGTGTGTAGGTGCCTGGCACCTTTGTATCTTGCCTTGGGTGTGTGCGGTGTGTGCGTTGTTCGGTATCTCGGATGTACTCGGTGATGTTTGCTTTATTATATAAAGCGGGGGGAAACCCTTTTTCGGTAAGGCGGTACCATGTCTGTGATTGATGAGGAATAGTTTGTATGTGCCAATGGAGTCACACACCATAAGGATGCACACCTTTTTGGCTTCCATGTTAGCACTATATAAACCCATCCCAGCTCCAGCTCCCTTCACGCTCTCAAGCAACTACCTCGAGTAGTAAGCTGACACTTCTTCTCTTCCCATTGAACCATCTATTTTGTCTTCCTTGCGAGGGCTATATAAACCCATACAACCTCAAGGGAGGTAGAAGTTGAAGCTTAGCTGTTACCCAAGCTAGCTTGGTAGAACTATCACATTCTGATATCCTCACCAACTCCCGAGCTAATTAAGATTTTGCAATGGGTGGTCTCTCCCTTGAGCACCCGTGGGCCTTTGCCTTTGGCCTCCTAGGTATACTGAATAGTTGAGTATCTTTTAAGAGTTCTTATTATTTCCTTTTCATTTTCTTTTCATTCTGGTTTCACAATATGTTTTGGCAAAACTAATACTCTTAGGCGTCCCCTACTTGGGGAAGTATGTTGTGTATCCAAGACAACAATTATACTATATAGCTAGGTAGTGCGGATTGCACCATGGGATACATGGGATCCTTCCTCTTTTGAGTAAACTAGTATATCTAGAATAGTTCATTAGTCGTTGGAGGTGGCAAACAAAAGGGGAGAAAAGGGAAAGCAAGATGTATAATAAACTAACTAAAGCAAGATGTATAATAAGCATGGTGTTGTGTCACGCACACAAGTTACTGAAAGCTCGCTAAGTGGGGATTAATTGTACACGTGTCTCCTTGTTCTCGCTGCCTAACTGTCGTCGTATTGCTTCCATGCAGGCAACGTCATCTCCTTCATGACCTACCTGGCCCCACTGTAAGCCTCTCGATCGCGCTCAACATCGTTTCTCTCTCTAGCTTAGTTTCACGAGAAACTAATGGTGCATGGGGGCATGGGATGCAGGCCGACGTTCTACCGGATCTACAGGAGCAAGTCGACGTAGGGGTTCCAGTCGGTCCCGTACGTGGTTGCGCTCTTCAGCGCGATGCTGTGGATCTACTACGCGCTCCTCAAGTCCGACGAGCTCCTGCTCATCACCATAAACTCTGCCGGCTGCGTCATCGAAACCATCTACATCGTCATGTACCTCGCTTACGCGCCAAAGCAAGCCAAGGTACTCACAACTCAGCTGCACACATGCATGCATGTGTCCACCCTTCTTCATCAGTTTGGGCATTTTGAGTGAACTGGTTTGTGCTGACACAAAATGCGTGACATGCAGCTCTTCACGGCGAAGATCCTCCTCCTCCTGAACGTGGGTGTGTTCGGCCTCATCCTACTTCTCACGCTGCTGCTGGCTGTTAGACTGTATTTACATGTGTATATTGTAACGTTGTATACCACCTCATTATATATATATGTGATAGACCACCCCTAGAGGGTTGTGCCGGTTCCCCCAAAGCCTATTGTCTTACATGGTATCACGCTAGGTTACGTCCGCTTCCGCCTAAAAACCCTAAACCGCCGCCGCCGCCACCGCCGCCGCCGCCGCGCCCGCCGTCGCCGTCGCCCGACTGCTATGACGTCCGCCGCTGCGTCCGGCTCCACCGCCACCGGTTTTCTGCCGGCCTCCCTCGCGGCACTTCTCTCGAGGCCGCTGGATGCCGCCTCCCTTCAGGCGCCGATCGGGACACAGAGCGTCGGCTCCCTCTTCGCGCTCCCGCCGGCTGCTACTTCGCCCGGGCAGGCGCTTGTGGCCCACACCGCCGCCGCCCCGTCAACCGCGGCTGTCGCGCCCTCGGCCACTGCGCCGCTGGTGGCGGAGGACGTCGCGCTGGCAGGCTTCGCGGCGTCAACCGCGGCCATCGCGCCCTCTGTCACCGCGCCGGCTGCCCCTCTGACTGTCTCCACGGTGGTCTCACCTCAGCCAGTCTCCTCGATGGGATCGCAGCCGCCGCCGCCGTTTCACTTCGGCCATCTCATCACCATCAAGTTGTCGTCGGACAATTACATCTTCTGGCGCGCGCAGGTTCTTCCGCTTCTTGGGAGTCACTATCTGCTTGGCTATGTCGACGGCTCTCTCCCTTGCCCTCCTGCGCTGGTTGACAGCGTGCACGGTCCGGTCTATAATCCGGCTCACCGTGTCTGGACAGGGCAGGATCAGGCGAACCTCTCTTCCATCCAGGGGTCGCTCTCTCCGGCCGTTGCTGGGCTTGTTGTCTTCGCCAAGACGTCCCACGAGGCATGGACTATTCTTGAGCGCTCGTTTGCGGCACAGTCGCAGGCTCGTGTATCTGGGCTCCATCGCCAACTTGGGGAGTGTCAGAAGCTTGACTCCACCACCACTGAGTTCTACAACAAAGTCAAGAGTCTCGCCGACACGCTGGCCTCCATTGGACAGCCCCTCACCGACTCCGAGTTCAACTCGTTTATTGTCAATGGTCTTGATGAGGAGTATGACGCCCTAGTCGAGATCATCAATGAGAGAGGCAACTCCACGCCCATGCCAGCACACGAGGTCTTTTCACGCCTCCTGCTTACTGAGCAACGAGTCGAGACGCGCCGATCCAGGGGCAACGGCGCCCTCTCGGCAAACGCCGCCACCAAGGGTGGTCGCTCCTCTGCTTTATCCAGGGCTCCTTCGGGGCAGTCACCACCACCCGCCTTGGCCCCTCCTCCTACTGCGACGCTACCAGGGGCTGGCGGTCCACGTGTGTGCCAGCTTTGTGGTCGCGATGGGCACTGGGCCTCGAAGTGTCACAAGCGCTTCCAGCGGGGGTTTCTTGGTCTCGGCAATGACGGGAAGGATACACGCAACTTTGCTCGTCAGGTCGCCATGGCTGATCGTCCGCCGTCGCAGAAGCCACAGGGACACACTCAGTCCTACTCCATTGATCCCCACTGGTACATGGACTCTGGGGCGACAGAGCACCTGACCAGTGAGATGGGGAAGCTTCACACTCGTGAACCCTACCATGGCTCCGACAAGATCCACACCGCCAATGGAGCAGGTATGCACATCTCTCATATTGGTCAAGCATCACTTCTCACTAGACATGCCAATAGGAGTCTTCAACTTCGCAATGTTCTTCGAGTTCCATCTGTGACACGTAATCTTCTTTCAGTTCCTAAACTCACTCGTGATAATAATGTGCTTTGTGAATTTCATCCTTTTTTTATTAAGGATCGGGGCACGAGGGACATTCTTCTTAGTGGGCGGCTCTGCCAAGGTCTCTATCGTCTGGAGCATCCTGGCGTCGCTCGCGTCTTCAGTGGAGTTCGGGTATCTCCGTCACAGTGGCATGCTCGTCTTGGTCACCCGGCCACACCTATTGTCCGGCATGTTTTGCGTCGTCATGAGCTTTCTAGTGTGTCTAGTAATAAAGATGTAGCAGTGTGTGATGCTTGTCAGCAGGGGAAGAGTCATCAACTTCCTTTTTCGGAGTCCAGTCGTGAGGTGAAACATCCTTTAGAACTTGTGTTTTCAGATGTATGGGGTCCTGCTCAGACTTCTGTTAGTGGTCATAATTACTATATCAGTTTTGTTGATGCTTACAGCCGCTTTACCTGGCTTTATCTTATCAAACGTAAATCTGATGTGTTTGACATTTTTGTTCAGTTCCAAAAACATGTTGAATGCCTTCTCAAGCACAAAATTGTTCATGTTCAGTCGGACTGGGGTGGCGAGTATCGCAACCTCAACTCCTTCTTTCAGTCGCTTGGGATCACTCACCGTTTAGCATGTCCACATACACATCAGCAGAATGGTTCAGTAGAACGTAAGCATCGTCACATTGTTGAAGCTGGTCTGACTCTTTTGGCCCATGCATCTGTTCCGTTTCGTTTTTGGAGTGATGCTTTCACCACTGCATGTTTTCTCATCAATCGTACTCCCACTCGTGTTTTGAATATGAAGACTCCCATTGAAGTTCTCCTTAATGAACAACCGGACTACACCTTTCTCAAGGTGTTTGGGTGTGCTTGCTGGCCCCATCTCCGTCCATATAACAAGCGTAAGCTCAAGTTTCGTTCCAAGAAGTGTGTTTTTCTTGGTTATAGCTCTCTTCATAAAGGATACAAATGTCTTCATGTGCCCACTAATCGTGTCTACATCTCTCGGGATGTTGTGTTTGATGAGCATGTTTTTCCCTTTGCCAAACTCCCTGTGTCCACTACCGAGCCACCTGTCATGCATTCATCCTCTGTTGCTTCTGACCAATTTGATGATGTTGCATATTCTCCTCTATTGTTGCCTAACCATGGTGCAGGCACTGGTCGTGGGGCTCGTTTGGAGATTCTGGAAGTGCCATCTTCCTCTTCGTCGCCATCGCCTTCATCCTCGGCACCTTCTGTTGTGCATGAGGAGCACATGGCGCCCCTGCATGGCCTCGGTTTCCGTGCTCATGCACGGCCGATCGACGTCCTGGCCCGGTCGCCTCTGGCTTCTGGGTTGCCTTCGCCATCGTCGCGCGCTGCAACCCCGCCGACTGGGCCGGCCTCCTCGGTCCCCGTCTCGCCCAGGGCGTCGGGGCAGTCATCACCAGGCCTGGCCTCACCCGCCCCTGCCTCGCCCAGGGTGTCTGGGCCCTTCTCATCAGGGCCGGCCTCGCCTGCTCTCCCCTCGCCAAGGCCGTCTGGGCCGGTGTCACTGGAGCTGGCCTCGCCCACTCTCGGTTCGCCCATGGCCTCTGAGCCCCTGTCGTCGGGCCAGTCTTCGCCATGCAGCCCGGAGTCGTCTGTCCCGAGCTCGCCTGAGGTGATTCCTGCATCTCCGGCGACCGTCACGTCTCCGTCACCTTCGCCTCCGCCGGCTCCTGCTGCTGCTCTACGTCCACATACGCGCAGTCGGAGTGGCATTTTTCAGCCTAAGCAACGTCACGATGGCACAGTTGCTTGGTTAGCGGCGTGCATGTCTGCTGCTCTCGCAGATCCATCCTCTGAGCCACGCACGTATCAAGCTGCTATGCACATTCCTCATTGGAGAGAGGCCATGGAGCAGGAGTATCAAGCGCTTCGTCGCAATCAGACATGGACTCTTGTTCCTCCACAATCACGGGTAAATGTCATTGATTCCAAATGGGTTTTCAAAGTGAAGAGGCATTCTGATGGGTCCATTGAGCGCTATAAGGCTCGTCTGGTTGCTCGTGGTTTTCGACAGCGTTTTGGACTTGACTATGAAGACACCTTCAGTCCAGTGGTCAAGCCTACTACCATCAGACTTCTTCTCTCTCTGGCTGTTACTCGAGGTTGGTTTCTTCGTCAGCTTGATGTTCAAAATGCTTTTCTTCATGGTGTCTTGGCGGAGGAGGTTTACATGCGCCAGCCTCCGGGTTTCTCTGATCCGGATCGCCCTGATCATCTCTGTCGTCTGTCCAAGGCAATTTATGGTCTGAAGCAGGCTCCTCGTGCTTGGCATGCTCGTCTTGCAATGGCTCTTCGTGCTCATGGTTTTGCATCATCAACTGCTGACTCCTCATTGTTTCTTCTTCAAAGGCCTGAGGTTACTACGTACTTGTTGGTCTATGTAGATGATATCATTTTGGTCAGCTCCTCTTAGTCGGCTGCTACTGCGCTTGTTCGCTCACTTGGTGCTGATTTTGCGGTCAAGGACCTTGGGAAGCTTCATTACTTTCTTGGTGTGGAGGTTACTTCTCGTGCTGCTGGCCTTGTTATGACGCAGAAGAAGTACTCTCTGGATTTGTTGCAGCGAGCTGGGATGCTTAAGTGCAAACCGACGACTACACCCATGTCTACCACTGATAAGCTCAATGTTGTTGATGGTGTGCTTCTTTCTTCTTCTGATGCGACAGAGTACAGGAGTATTGTTGGTGGGCTCCAGTACTTGACGATCACGCAACCAGACATTTCCTATGCTGTTAACCGAGTCTGCCAGTATCTGCAGTCACCCCATGACACTCATTGGTCTGCTGTTAAGCGGATTTTGCGCTATATTCGTTTCACGGTGGCTCATGGTTTGCATATTCGGCCGTCTGACTCTGGTTGTCTTTCAGCATATTCTGATGCAGACTGGGCTGGCAATCCGGATGACAGGCGATCCACGGGGGGTTATGCTGTCTTCTTTGGCTCTAACCTGATTGCCTGGAGTGCTCGGAAACAGGCTACTGTCTCGCGTAGCAGTACTGAGGCTGAGTATAAGGCTGTGGCCAATGCCACATCAGAGATCATCTGGGTACAGTCCTTGCTTCAGGAGTTAAGTATACCCCAATCACAGCCTCCTGTTCTTTGGTGTGATAACATCGGTGCTACATACCTTTCTGCAAAATCCGGTATTCCATGCCCGAACGAAACACATTGAAGTTGACTATCACTTTGTGCGTGAACGTGTCTCTCAGAAGCAACTACAGATCAAGTTTATTTCTTCCAAGGATCAACTTGCTGACATCTTCACCAAGCCATTGCCTTTGCCACAGTTTGAGACTTGCAGACGCAATCTTACCCTTCTAGATTCATTAGAAAGTGGCTAAGATTGAGGGAGGGTGTTAGACTGTATTTACATGTGTATATTGTAACGTTGTATACCACCTCATTATATATATATGTGATAGGCCACCCCTAGAGGGTTGTGCCGGTTCCCCCCAAAGCCTATTGTCTTACACTGGCGGGGGGCGAAAAGCGCGTAATCATGCTTGGGTGGGTCTGCGTCGGCTTCTCCGTCAGCGTCTTCGTCGCGCCCCTCAGCGTCATCGTGAGCACCTGCCTGGCCTCTCTCACACCTATTAGTTTGTGGTGATCCACCATGATTGATTGATTATAATCGATCTATTTGTGCAGCGTCTTGTGGTGCGCACCCGGAGCGTGGAGTTCATGCCCTTTTCACTCTCCCTCTCTCTCACCGTCAGCGCCGTCGTCTGGTTCCTCTACGGCCTCCTCATCAAGGACAAATATGTTGCCGTACGTGAACAACACAAATTATCTCTCAATTCCAATCTCAAACTTTCTATTTGACTTTAGTGTTGGTGTTGAACATGCAGCTTCCCAACATCCTCGGGTTTGCCTTCGGGGTGATCCAGATGGGGCTCTACGCTCTCTACTGCAACGCCACGCCCAGGCCGGCGCCAAAGGAGGTGGATGCACCCATGCCAGAGCACGTCATCAACGTCGCTAAGCTCGGCCCGGCAGCTGCCATGGAGCTCAACACACCAGCTGCCGTCCGGCCACCAACCATGGAGAACATCGTGGCTTGTGCCAGCGGCCAGACCAAAGAGATCAGCCAGCGTCGAGAAGGTTGACATGGCTACCAATATCGAGCATGCCTAGGCAGGCAGGCCCCATGCAGCCAGAGCCTCTCCTGGGGCCGGTGTGGTGGAGAGATTCTTAGCACAAATGATACTGTAGTTTGCTATAGCTACTGTAGCTATTTGGGCTTGCCTGAGACCTTTGCTGATCCAGGTTCCATGCACGCATGCATGAGGATGGGGGCGTGTGATTTCCACCGTTAATGTTCCTTTTCTTGCAAGCTGTTACTGTTCCTAGTTGCTCGTTGTAAGGGTTATTTTATTCTGGTAGTATTCATTGGTATTCACTGTCCGATCACTTCGAAGCAATAACCTTGTTATAAAAATTCTCATTTTCTTGTGAACCAACGTGTGGTTGGATGGTTAAGAGGACGGTGGTATCCCCAGCCCAATATAGGATTTTCGGTGATGCATGTCAGTGGAAGAACACGTTCCGGTCAATTACGATTTCTTGGACTGAATCCGCCTTTCCAAGAGCATAACTTCATCTCTTGGAGTGCAATGTGAGTAATTTTTTTTTCTTCGAAAAGGGGGGCTTCCCCGGCCTCTGCATCAGCATGATGCATACGGCCATCTTATTAAGCATAAAATAGTCCACAAAGTCTCCAAGTCTCAAGGTTGTCAACAAGAAAAGTAAGAAAAGGCTCACACAGAGCCCAAGGCTAGATACACAAGCTAGCCAAAGCACTTATACATCACAGCCGTTTGGCTCCAAAATAGACAGGTAAACTAATTGCCTATCCTGTTACACGACCGCCATCCAAACCGGCTGAATATATCCCGAGCTACCATCTCCCATCGGATAGCAGCAGTAACCAAAAGCTCCCTGGCCTCCGTCGGAGTGAGTAGCGACCAGGAACGGATAAGAGCCGTTGCTCGGAAGATAACCTGCAAAACATGGATATTTGTTGATCTGTTAAAGACGAAGTCATTTCTGCAATTCCAAAGCGCCCACAAAAAAGCGCAAACCCCCAAGCGAATATGTTTTGCTAACCCGGGCTCTACCCTAGTTAGCCATGTCCCAAACAACATGTTAACCGACCTTGGTGGGGTAATATTGAAAGCGACTTGAATAGTCGTCCAAAGAATTCTAGCTAGTGGGCAGTCAAAGAAAAGATGTTTAATGGTTTCACCCTGATCACAGAAACTACACCTAGTAGGTCCTGTCCAATTACGCTTAATAAGATTATCCTTTGTTAAGATCACCTGTTTATGTAGAAACCACATAAACACCTTGATCTTTAAAGGAACTCTGACGTCCCACATATGCTTTGAAGTAGGAATCGAGCTGGAATTAATAACATCAACATACATTGATTTAACCGTGAATCCCCCCGACCTAGTGAGATTCCAGCGTAATTTATCAGGTTGTTGAGATAGTTGTACCTGCATCAGTCTCCTAACTAGATGCAGCCACTCTTCCCAACGATTGCCCACTAACGATCTTCTAAACTGGATATCCAGGGGTATCGAGGCGAAGACCGATGCAACCAAAGCATCGCGCCTTCGAACTATACGATACAGAGACGGATACTGGATTGCTAGGGGAGCCTCTCCAAGCCAAGTATCCTCCCAGAATCTCGTGCTTGCACCATTACCAACTAAATGCTTTGACCTCTGAAAAAATGAAAGCTTCACTTTCATAAGCCCTTTCCAAAAGGGTGAATCAGTTGGTCTAACCGACACCTGAGCCAAAGTTTTGGTTTGGAGATACTTGTTACGCAGGATTTGAGCCCACATGGCGTCAGTTCCTGAGGATAACTTCCACAACCACTTACTAAGAAGGCACCGGTTCTTGACTTCGAGATTCTCAATCCCCATACCCCCTTGGTCTTTCGGTCTACAAATGATATCCCACTTCGCTAACCGCTATTTTCTCTTAGGCTCCTCCCCCTGCCAAAAGAACCTCGATCGATAGAAGTCCAGTCGTTTCCTAACTCCAACTGGGACTTCAAAGAAGGACAAAAGGAACATGGGCATGCTCGTGAGCACCGAATTAATAAGAATTAAACGGCCTCCATACGACATGAGCTTGCCCTTCCAACAACTTAGCTTCTTCTCGAAACGATCCTCAATACACTTCCATTCATTATTCGTGAGCTTGCGGTGATGAATAGGAATTCCTAAGTAGGTAAAAGGCAGCTCACCCAAACCACATCCGAACAACTGCTTGTAATCCTCTTGTTCCTCTTTGGCTCTCCCAAAGCAGAACAACTCACTTTTGTGGAAGTTAATTTTGAGCCCACTTAGCTGCTCAAACAAACAAAGCAGCAGCTTCAGATTTCTAGCTTTTACCAAGTCATGCTCCATGAAGATGATAGTGTCATCAGCGTATTGCAGGATGGATATACCCCCATCCACTAAGTGTGGCACCAAGCCCCCTATTTGGCCAACTTCCTTGGCTCTCCCTAACAACACCGCCAACATATCGGCTACTATGTTGAACAGAATAGGGGACATCGGATCTCCCTGCCGCAGGCCCTTATGTGTCTGGAAGTAATGACCGACATCGTCATTCACTTTTATGCCAACACTACCCTTTTACGTAAAAGTTTCAATCTGGCTCCTCCAGCCCTCGTGAAAACCTTTCATACGCAAAGCTTGTTGCAGAAAAGGCCATTTAACCTCGTGCAATGTGAGTAATAGAGTGTCTTTCTTTTTAGAGGAAAGCAAGCAGTGCACATGTGTTTCCTTTTGGATGTGTCGTGCTTTATATGGGCCGGAATGGGATGGGTCTTTATTGCGTCCGACTCATCTCACCTTACTTCTTTTCCGCCAGACCTTTTCTTTATTTCGAGGCAATTTTCCACGAGAGCTGAGATGGAAGAAGCTTTCACCTAGAACGTCTGCTTTAATGGGCCGCCCATTTGTGCACACTTAAAACAAGGGAAATCGAGAAAAAGGGAGCAGGAAACTGAACCCAGATCCTCATTGTTGGGTAGCGCTGGTACATAGCCTTTGAGGGACTGTTGGGTTCATGGTGAAATACATGGCGCGATCAACTTGAGTGAAAATAGACAGTTTTTTCGGTGGTTTTCCCGATATTTTCATGTTTTTAATAGTTTATCTTTTTTTCTCTTTTTCACTAGGTTTATTTTTTCTTTCTTTTTCCTTTGTTTTCTTCGGTTATCTATGTTTCTTTCTTGGTTTTCACAAGATTTTTTTTCTTTTCTTGCTTTTATCTTCTTCTTCATCGGTATTATTTCTTTCTTTCTCGTGTTTACTTGTTTTTCATTGTTTATTTTTTTTTGGTTTTCACTGTTTTCATTCTTTTGCATTGATTTTTTTTCAGATTTACATTTTTTTTGGTTGAAGCAAGAGGGGCCGGCATGCTGCTGTGGCAGTGGACGGCGCTTGGAATCCCAATCTGCTCTGCTGCTAAATCATCACTGTGGAGAGCTCTTGCACATGGTCTGGACTTGATCCATCAGATTCTCTTCGAGCGGCAGGTTTTGTGCCAGGTCGTTTGCTAGATTATAATAACCCAAGCGCTGCAAATACCCGATGACACAAAATAAGGTGCCTACAAAACAAATCCCATACTGAGGTATAGTATGGAAATTTTGATTAAATTCTGCCACGACTAAATGCTTAAAGAACACTCAGGAGCTGATATATCTCCTTCCAGAGCCGGTTAACAGCACAAACCCCCCATCTAACAACTACACAAGATCGCTCACTCCAAATTTGCCAATGAGGCCGAGGGATCATATGTGGAAGAAACCTTCCTATGGCATGGTGAAAGTTAACGTCGATGCAGCTTTTCATGCAGACACACTCTCGGGAGCAAGTGGAGCTGTTGGTCGAGATGATAAGGGAGAGTTTATTGCTGCGGCTTCTTGGTTTATACCGCATGTTCGGGATGTTGATTCGGCTGAGCTCATGGCAATACGGAATGGTATTTATCTTCTGTCAAGTATTGGATGCACTAAAATAGAGGTAGAATCAGACTGCTTGTTTGCGGTGGAGACACTTCAGAGCATGGATGATTATATGGGGCCTGACAGTGCTGTGGTAGCGGAGTGCAAGAAATTGTCCATCGACTTTAACAAACTTTCCTTTAAACATTGCTACAGAGAAGCGAACCGGGTAGCAGATGAGTTAGCAAAACATTGCTTTAGTATAAGAGTTCCTGATTCTTGGGATGACGTAATCCCGGACTTTATTTCTCATCTCCTTGTAAACGATATGAGCATTATTTGAGGAATAAAGTCTAATTTAGATCAAAAAAAACAGCACAAACCCCGTCTATAATAGTAAAGAAAACTAGCAAAACCATAGATGTACGATTACACTGGGACATAAACGTGGCAACAAGGCAAAAAATAAAACTACTAAAACGGAATTATATTTTTCTCAACAAAGTCGTACGCACATGCTTCCATGGTTGTGGAATAATCCACATATGCGCATACCTGCATGAAGTTGAATCATAAAGTGCTATTGAATGTTAGAACCCAAACTGCCAATCATCTCATTGCGGATATTCTCTTGCCGTGGCCTGGACCCACGATCCGAGAACCACCTCGCGATCTCCATGGACTGGAGGTCGAGCCAGAAGAAACCGAAGTATGACATGTTGATGAGCACGGTGCTACTCCACTCAGCGAACCACGGTAGCTATTGTAGTTCCAGGCTTCCAGCTGAACTGGCCATGGGCTAACGGGCGGCCTTTTCTCTCCTACCTTGTCGAGGAACCTAAAGAATGCCTCTGATGACCATGTGTGGTCCTTGCTGGCACTTGGTCTGTTGGCCTTTTGCTTTGACTGCGCTCAAGCCAATATCTTGGCTCCATTTGTGACGAGCACGATCTGGCGCCCTCCCTCCACCGACCGCGCCCGGAGTTGGGAAAATATCTCATGAATGTGCCACTGAGCCGGACCACAGGGCACAGGGTTTTGAGCGGAATAGAACTAGCATGATCATAGACCTACTACTACACCGGGACCAACAGCTCGCCGATCAACCGGAAAATAAAACTACTAAAATTAAATTGTTCTAAAAAAAAGTTCTTCAACAATGGACGCACATCTGCTTGAACTTGAGACTGGAGCCAGAAACGATTGAATCACAAAGTGCTCCTGAATGTTGGAACCCAAGCCGTCAAATTCATCTCATAGGGGATGTTCTTGTCTATGTACTGGAGCCGAGAATCCAAGAACGACCTCACGATCTCCATGAAGCGTAAGTCGAGCCAGAAGAAACTGCAGCCTGAACTGATGAGGACCTCTCAGCGAAACACACTAGAATGAGCCTGCCTCGCTTCGTCACTGGCCTGTTTCCGCCCTCCTTGTCCAGGAACAGCGAGATTGCATCCTTGTCGATCACTGCCTCTGGTCGTTGCTGCCACTTGGCTGTTTGCTTGGACCAAGCTGACATCTTGTTACCATCCATGACGAGCACAATTAGGCTCGTGTCCACAGACGATGTCGCCAAGAGATGGTTGACCCACTCTTTGCGGCCAAAGCTCTCCGGTAGCATCGTCACCGTCAAATGCGCCGTTTTGACGTGGAGCTTGAGCACGTAGGCCGAGGTGTTGCTCATGCACAACCAGTGCACAGTGCCGCCAGTGACCAAGGCCCTGCCGAGGCCTCCCTGCAAGTAGCTGCCAGACAGGTTAGGAGCCCACACCTCGGTGCAGCTGCCCCACACGCCGTGCTCCGATGAGGAAGTCAGGAGCCGAAGGTGGCGTCGATGGTGGTGTTGTGAGAGCTCTAGGTATGCTATGATCACTTGAAAATGCCGGCCGACGGCGGCCACACCCTCCTTGTCGTTGACCCCGATGAGCAAGACATAACTTATGCACCCAGCGTCCACATGGTCCACACCCACAGGGAAGGCCGGTTGAGATGGCAAGGTCTGGCTGCTCCGGGTGGCCGGGTCGCACACGCGGAGCTCTTGGTCCACGCGGGTGAGGACAAGCCCTGTCGCGCGACGCGAGGGGTATACCGCCGCTGGAGACCCTGCGCAGCCTGGTGGCGTCCTGCACTGTGGTGTCGACCAGGAACACATATGCGTCGTACGTGAAGATCAGGTGGCCGTGCAGGAGGGAGGGCACGAAGCGGTCGCCGTGCCGGAGGCGGAGGCGGCCGCGGAGGCCGGTGTCATCCTTGATGCGCAGCGCATGTCGACATACGTAGAGGCGCAGCGCACGAGGGTGGCCGGGTCGCTGCGCGTCGCGATGTCCACCAGCACGTCCAACGGCAGCGAGGCTGTCGTTTGCCGCCGTCCTGTTGCAGGTTGAGTCCGCGATCTGGCGGCGGCGCCGCCGCCACCTGCCATGGTCGATGGATGACTCTAGGTGGGGAATTCAGTCTGGGACAAGATCCGATCAGTCCCGATCGACGTCGTACAATTAGCCTAGGGCGAGGGACAGCCTTTGCTCCGTTTCTCCTACGCTAATAATGTGGGATTAGAGGAAATAAACTGCGATTTGTTTTCTAATTGTTGTGTCTCTCCGACGCTAATAATATGGGATTGGTTGTTATCTAGCCCCATTAAGACTCTATACGTGGTGGTATCCTAAGAAAATAATTACGGATTCTTTTCATAAGAAAATATTGCTTCCAACGTTATTCTGATTTGCTTTTTTTACATATAAATGCAATCACAGATTTTTCTTTTTGCGAAAATGATGGAGATCTATTATAAAAATTCAGCGGAACTACAAAACATCTCAAACATAATAAAAACTACATTGAGATTGCAGGATCCCCAAACAATCAATACTACCGTCAAAACGAGCCGCCAACTCGCCGATGTTGCCTCTACGATACCGGAGTCGGCTTGACCTTGTCGATGATAGTGAGGAATTCTTCGTGCACGTGTCCCTAAGGACGAGCGCCCTCAATCCGCAATCATCGCATTGAACCCTTACATAGATCTGAAGCACCTGACACCAAAATTCGCCACAAGACTAGAAACCCTAACCTCACCGCCCCAAAAAGATGGCAGGAATCTACACCGGAGCTCCGTCGACTACGTCCAAATAGACGTACTCGAGGAGGATCAAAGCCCGCAAGACAAACTCGAAGAAGTAGCACCACCATCTGCTCGAGCACCGTAGTTGCAAGGACCGGAAATCCCTAACCTAAACTCCTAGCTGGAGCAGAGGTGTCGAGATTCCCTTCCCCACCACCGTCCGCCGGAGCGGCAAGCAGAGGGAAGGCGAATCTATGGTCTCGCCATTGTAGTTTGGAGAGAAGAGTTTGCCCTAGCCGCCTAGGGTTAGGGAAGATAATAACCGACTAAGTACAATCGCAGATGGTCATTTACAAACAATGGTCTCGAATTTTTTAAATTTAAATTTACTTTCTTGTGAGCGGTATTTGCTTTCATGCAAATATTGTAATGGTTGTTTTCGTGTCTGCGTGGATTAAAAAGAAATTTGCTTCCATAGTGAAAGAAAAGTTTGCCGTTCCCTCAAAAAAAGAAATGTTTGCCTCAATTTAATACACTACTACATTTTTTCAATAAGAAATACAATAGAAAACACATCTTACACATAATCAGATAATTCCATCAGCGAAACTATTGCCTCAAACCTACAGTTTTCACGAACTGCAGCTGAGCGTGGCTTAGATGGTTAGATTCCTTGTGGTGAATCCAACCCACTAGGGATAGTCCTATACTTAGCACCGGTGATTGATTTCAGGCTTTCCGACGTTGTTCTTCTGGTGGGAGAAGACTTCCCCATTGACTATGTGCCGTTTGTGCTGACTTCGTGAATCTGAAGACGTGATGTCGGCTCTGTATATCAGAGATACTGATAGGAGTAGGGTGTGCCTACATGTGTTCATAAGAGTGAGTATATGTGGGCATCTACTATTCTACTATGTTAAACAACCTTGATACAACTTAATTTTATTTGCATAGAACACTTAACTATTTCATATGTCATGATTATACACTCTTCATCCGATTTGGTGATGTGCCTCTAAATAAATAAATTTTGTCAAATTTTTTTGTTAGACTCCACGGGACCACAAACGCCTCCAAGGAATAAAAAAGGGCACTGGGGTTTCCTTTAAGGGCTCCGGCGGTGTCGGTTCCTGTTGGAAATATGCCCTAGAGGCAATAATATTGTATTATTATATTTTTATATTCACAATTAAGAGTTTATAGTCTATGCTATAACTGTTATGATCCTGAAATATGCGATTCAGTGAAAAACTCATATGCACGTGTGGAATGATAAACGGTAAAATAAGGAGTCTCGCCTCTAAGACTAGCTCAAATGATGTTGGTGATCATTTTTCCTGCATCTTAGGATATCTTTAAGTGTATTGATAGTCCTAAAACAACATTGAGAGTACGACTATAGAAGAACTATTATATTAAATCGTCCCAAACTTAAATGTTATACTTTGAAATTATATTGTCAGAAGTCAATTGTTATAACACGGAGTGTTAACATGTGATTTAGTTTCTTAGACCATAAGAGTATCATAGTGATAACTTATATGTTCAAACGTCGTCTGTAACATGGTGATTATAACGATAACTTATAGGTTCATCAGGAAGTTCGGCAAGGGACTAGATACCTCTAGAATGGAATATGCTGCTCCAACGATGAACAGATATTCTTAGGCCCCTCTTGGTGTGACGGCGTCCATCATTGTCTGGCCAAACATAGGTGACTATGCCATTGGGATGCCGAAACATGTCAACGACAAAGAAGAACATAACCGGTAATGAGGAGACCGATATAGTGAGCATGTGTATGACTCAAGCGGATACTGATATATCTCTCGTCGTGTTTTGTAAATTATGGCAAAGCAACAGAAATAGCATAGGATAACCAGAGGTTCACTTGAATGTCATTCGTTCACTCATAGGGATCGATATGGATGTCCACGGTTCAGCTATCGATCACTAAACGAAATGTGTTGTGTTCATGTCTATGTTTTACCGAACAACATGGAGCCTAGAGAAAGGAAGAGGGAACAATGGACCCGGGGCCCCAGCAACATAGCCAAGCGGGAGGAGCCTACCTCACTGCCGATGCAGAAGCCGACCGAACATGGCAACCCGGACAATCTGGGCCAATACTGGCCTGGTCGGGCCTAGATGGGACCGCGAAGTCCTCCCGCCATGCTGCAAAATGTCGGTTCCCAACGCCGCCGCCGCCTGGAGACCGCTGCCGCCCAAAAGGGCCTAGATCTAGGCCTAGCGAGCGCCGCCAGCCGAGCTCCCACACCACCGTGTCACTTCCCAGCCAACGGCCTCGCCCCGCAACTAAGGCACCCGAGGCCCACTGGAACCACCCTGCTGAGCCAGACCGTCACCGGCTGAGCCACTCCGCCACCAGGAGGATCCCATTGCCCCTACCGTGTGCCTGAGGAAAGACCAACCCGCCACCGCTGCCATCGCGCAGGCAAGGCCTCGGCAGACCATGCATGCGGGGATGGCAGGGGAGGAGGATGGGGAGGGGGGCTGGAGGAGAAGGATGTTCAACCGATACAAAATGGTGAGAAAATTCTCAAGCAACCAGGTCAAAAGAAAAATAAAATGACATTTGAGCAGGAGACACAAGTGCTGCTAACCCAACACTGACCATGAAAACAGGAGACGCCACACCTAACAAGAGGCACCCAAGACTAATGAACATCAATGGAACCGCGCCGCCTTGAGAAACCACCGGACACCTAGTATCGAACACACTAAGCCATCTCTAGAGGTGGAAGACTCACCGTGAGACTAACCGTCGCCTCGAGCCGTGGATCGCTGCTCCTCCTAGGAGATAGCAAGAAATGAGAAAGGATACCACAGGGACACATGTAGAAGATAGAAGATCACCGAGATCACCCCACGTCAGAGTCGAGAGCGCTACATGATAGGATAAGGTATGCCCAAAGTTGCTGGTCAGCTACAATAGAACCGGGGCTCCATGTTGTCGTCCTCGAGAGGTTTATGACGCCAAGCGCCACCGTCGTCGAGCAAAAGAAGAAGGACTCGGAACCGCCGCCAGCACCACGACCATGTTGCATCCACTAGAGTTCATCAATGAAATGAGCTGCCTCTTGTTCATAGTTTCCTTTTTCTATGCTGAGGTGGAGACAACACTTCTTCCACTACCACCATCTCCTTGCAGCCGCTGTTAGTGCAGTCTTCAGTAAAGGACCGGCATTGCACACCACTATTTCAGATATAAATTTTTGATTAACTTCTCCAACAATTAATCGTTTAAAAACATTTAATAGTTGATATATCACTTTCAAGAGCCAGTTAAGAACACAAAACCAGTCTTTAGACAGCATATGCACTTTATTAGTAAAAAAAGAAAACTAGCAAAACCATAGAGCAACCATTATGCGAATGGGGCAAATAAAAGTACTTAAATAAAATCATTTTTCTTAGCTCATGCATCCAAAGTTGTCGAACAAACACAATGTAAAGTCGAGATTGGAAAGGGAAATGAAAACGAATGAATCAAAAAGTACTACTGAATGTTGGAACCCAATCCGCCAAATTCATCTCATAGCCGATATTCTCGTCAATGTACGGGATATCGCGATCCCAGAACCACCTCACAATCTTCATAGACCGCAGGTCAAGCCAGAAAAAACCCCAGTATGAATTGATGAGCACGGTGCCGCTCCGCTCACCAAACCACAGTACATTAAGGCCCCGTCCCGTCGACGGCGGCCTGCTTCCGCCCGCCTTGTCGATGAACCGCAACATTGCCTGCGTCTCGATCACCACCTGTGGTCGTTCTTGCCACTTGGCCGTTTGCTTCGACTGCGCCCAAGCAAATATCTTGTCGCCATCCGTGGTGAGCACAATGGGGCTCCCGCCCGCCACCGGCGTCGCCAAGAGTCGGTGGTGTGACCAGTCCCGGGGGAAGCATTCAGGGAGCTTCGTCGCTGACACGTGTGTTGTTTTGACAAGGAGCTTGAGGACATAGGCCCCGGTGTTGGTCCTGCACAACCAGTGCATAGCACCACCGACGATTAGGGTCCTGCCGAGGCCTCCTTCCAAGCGGCTGCCCTGCAGGTTGTGAGCCCGGATATCGGTGTAGTGGCCCCACGTGCCGTGCTCCGACGAGAAAGTTTGGAGCTGCAGGTTGCGGCGGTGCTGTGACACGTCTAGATATGCCATGACCACTTGAAAATGCCAGCCAACGGCGATGGCACCATCATCGTTATCGCCCCCGACGACCAAGACATAACTTATCTCCCTAGCCGGCACGCTGCTCACACTCACAGGGAAGGCAGGTTCAGGTGGCAGGGTCTGGCTGGTGGCAGTGACCTGGTTGCAAACGCGGAGCTCTCCGTCAACGCGGAGGAGGACGAGTCCATCGCGCGACGCGAGGGGGACGCTGCTGATGGTGGTGGCCCTGTGCATTGTGGTGTCGTCCGCAGCGGCGGTGTCCACCAGGAACAACTCCTTCTTCCGATGGTGCCTGTCGTCGTACTGGTGCCCGCGGATCAGATGGCCGCGCAGGAGGGGGAGCACGAAGCGGTCGCCATGCCGGAGGCGGAGGCGGCCACGGAGGCGGATGTATTCCTTGACGCGGCAACGCATGTCGACACACGTCGCGGCGCAGCGCACAAGGGTGGCCGGGTCGCTGCGTGCCGCGATGTCCACCAGCACGTCCAACGGCAGCGAGGCTGTCGTCTGCCTCCGCCCTCTTGCAATTGCAGTTGCAGGTTGCGTCCGCGATCTGGCGGCCATTGTCGATGGTGGCTCTACGAGGGAGTTGAGTCCGGCGTCAAAAAGTTCCGATCCGTCCCGATCGAGGTTGTAAAATTTGCCTACGAGACGACAAGTAAATATAGCCCTGTCGTTCCGTCTCTCCGTCTTATTTGTTTTCCAGTCCGATGCCAATGAAGCTGCTGCTTGTGCTTGCAATGTTAGATGGGCTTTCTTGTGTAAAGTCCTGCTACTTATATACCAATCAGTTTTTGTCCGGCTGCACGTACGCCGACACGATTTTTGTTTCGTTCGTGTCAAGGTCAAACACGACTACAAACTTTACTCTCTCCACCGCTACGTACGGTGGCCGGAGAGAAAGGAATCGTAACTAGTATTAAACCCTAGTTAGGTCTGCTACTTTCTGCGACAGTGGAGATTAGCTAGAGGAGATCGACAGATGATGGATCCTGATGAGATTAGCACAGGGTACGCACCAGACTACCAGTCAGCTTAATTTTCAGCCGTTTGCTATGTTGGGTATTTTGCCAGCCAGATTTGTTGGAAACATCAGCCAATTTATTGGATTCTTTTCCTGGGTGTAGTTGTTCGAGAGATAATTACGTTCCCGACGCGCCTTGTGGGGGTAGCAAGAGGCGGCGAGATTCCGTGACGGCGGTGTCGGGTGCCATATCCAGGGTGCTCGGCGACGACAACCTCCTCGGCGAGATCCTCCTCCGCATCGACTTTCTCAGCACCCTCGTTCGTGCCGCCACGGTCTGCAGGCGATGGCTCCACCAAGCCACCGAGCCAGCCTTGCTCCGCCGCTTCCGCAAGCTCCACCCGACGTGCGTCCTCGGTTTCTACTTAAGCAATAGTTGGAGGGGATTTTAATTTAGTCAGGAATACCAGTGAGAAGAATACTGGCTCCATTAATCAACACTGGGCTGACCTGTTCAATGATAGGATCAACAAGTTTGGCCTCATTGAAATTAAAAATGCTGGTAGAAGGTATACTTGGGCTAATAACCAAGACAACCTTATCATGGCCACTCTAGATAGGGTTTTTATTTCTGTTGATTGGGAGGGCCTTTTTCCTGGGGCTTCCATTAAAGCTCTCCCCAGATTGGGCAGTGACCACACACCCCTGGTGCTGAACACTTCCACTGGACCTCCCTCTTTCTCTACTAAGTTTTTTAGGTTTGAAAAATGGTGGCTAGAAATTCCTGGCTTTGATGAGGTTATTCACAAAGCCTGGAATACTAAATGCAATTCCACCAAGGCCATTGATATTTGGCAGTTTAAAATCAGAACCACCAGGAAAGCTGCTAAAGGATGGTGTGCTAATTATGAAGCAGACCAGAATAGGACTAAGCAAGCTATGGTGGCTGAGTATAATTGCTTAGATGTTTTAGCTGAGTCTCAACCTTTATCCCCTAACTCTAAAAAAAGAATGAAAACCATTGCAGGTGATCTAAATGAAATATGGAGGAAAGAGGAGATCAAGGCTAGACAGAGATCCAGGGAGAAGGAGATACTGGAGGGAAAGCTAAACACTGGATACTTCAGAGCAGTAGCCAATCCAAAAAGGAGAAGGAAACAGATTGCTGTACTAGAAACTCCCTCAGGACATGTGGAAGACACTAAAGGTATTTTGTAGATAGATGTTGATTATTATAAAAAGCTGTTTGGTTTTGTTCCAAATATTGATATTGATCTCAAAGATGATTTTTGGGATCAGGATAGTTTACTTTCTACAGAGCATTTTAAGTTACTAGAAAAGCCTTTCTCTGAGGAGGAAATCAAGGCTGCTCTATTTGGCTCTTATGCTAAAGGAGCTCCAGGCCCTGATGGCTTTCCATTTCTTTTTTACCAGAAATATTGGGATTTAATTAAGCATGATCTTTTTGCTCTTTTTAGAGATTGGGAGGCTGGTAATCTAGATCTATATAGACTCAACTTCTCCCTTTTGACCTTGGTCCCCAAAGAACCTAATGCAGTTAAGCTAGATAGGTTTAGGCCTCTAGCCATGATCAATTGCAGTTTTAAAATCTTTGCTAGATGTGCTACAAACAGGTTTGGCCCTGTTTGTAATGTTCTTATTTCTCCTAATCAGACTGCTTTCCTCAAAGGGAGATTTATTCTGGAAAGCATTGTAGCTGCTCATGAGGTGGTACATGTAGTGGCCTCCAATAAAATGTCTGGTTTCTGTTTTAAATTAGATTATGAAAAAGCTTATGATATGATTAGTAGAGAGTTTCTCTTGAAAATGCTGAGGCAGAGAAGCTTTGGTCGTATTTGGATGTATAAGCTGGAATCTTTGCTCTGCAATGGATCTGTGGGTGTCAGAATTAATGACACCAACAGTGACTATTTTGTAGCTGGCAAGGGAGCTAGACAAGGTGATCCTGTCTCTCCTCTATTGTTTAACTTAGTGGCTGATGTGTTTACTAGGATTTTGATTAAAGCTGCAAAGGCAAACTTAATTGCTGGTGTTTTTCCCCCTTCTAATCCTGCTGGTGTCATTAGCATGCAATATGCTGATGACACTTTGCTTTTCTTAGATAATAATCTTGACCATGCCAAAAACCTCAAATGGCTTTTGTCCTGCTTTGAGCAGATCTCTGGCATGAGAATCAATTTTCATAAGTGTGACCTGGTCCCTATCAATATGGATAGAGATGAGGCTCTTATTTTTGCTCAAACCTTGGGGTGCAAATTAAGTGCTTTCCCTATTAAGTACTTAGGGGCCCCTTTGCATTTTAGTAAAATTAGGAAGGAAGATCTCCAACCCACTATTGATAAGATTATCAAGAAAGCTACTTGGTGGAGGGGGGGACTTATTTCTTTTGGCAAAAGACTTATTTTAGTCCAAGCCTGCTTAGCTAGTATTCCTTCTTACCTCATGGGTTTCATTAAATTTCCTAAGTGGGCCATTAAACTCTTAAATTCCCAACTAGCTCATTGCTTTTGGGATGATTATGAGGGTCACCACAAATATCACCTGACTGCCTGGAAGTCTATTACCATGAGAAAAGAATTTGGGGGTTTTGGGATTACTGACATTGGGGACATGAATTTGGCTTTATTAGCCTCTTGGGTCAGCAGATATTATAACTCAGAGGGTAAAATCTGGAAAAATATATTGATTCCAAATATAAACCTCAAAGTAATCTATTTGCTTGCCCAAATACTGGAGCATCTCCTTTTTGGAAAGGGGTGCTCTGGGCAGCTCAAGCTGCCAAAGTTGGCTTTTCTTGGAAAATTGGTAATGGCAAAAGGATCAGATTCTGGGAGGACCATTGGTTTGGAAATGCCACCTTGGCTACCCAGTATTGGGACCTATATGTTCTTGCTAATGAGCATAATGCCACCATTGATAAAATTTGGGATGGTAGTAACCTTAAAATTACTTTCCGGAGATGTTTCACTCAGGAGCTTATGTCTCTGTGGTTCGAGCTCTTGGAAATAGCCAGTTCTATTCATCTCACTGTAGAGGATGACTCCCCTGTCTGGAATATGAATTCCAAAGGGGTATACTCTGTTAAATCCTTTTATAAGTTCATAAATTTCAGAGGTGTGTTGCCTAGTAGTTCCCCTGCCATTTGGAAGATCAAAATTCCTCCTAGAATTCAGATCTTTCTCTGGCTCTTGACTAATAACAAGTTGTTAACCAGAGATAATTTGTCCAAAAGGCAGGAGGTAGGCGATTCCACCTGTGTTTTTTGCACTGAACAAGAAACTTGTTCTCATTTATTTAGTACCTATGTCGTTGCTACTGAATTCTAGAAAGCCTTATGTATCCTAACTGGGATTGATGAAGACATCAATATAATGTCCATCTCCCAGTACTGGATCGGAGGAGATAGCTTTGTTGTAACTAATATTGTCCATGCAGCTGGACTTTGGGCTATCTGGAAAACTCGCAATGACATGGTTTTCAACAATGTTGTTTGGTCTGGATTACAGGCTATCTGGCGAAAAACTGTGTCAAATCTGGCTACATGGGAGTGCCTGTCCTCAGGGTGTGCCAGGGACAGGGTGGTGTGGGCTGCGAAAGAACTGGAGATGAAAGCGAGAAGCCCACCTCTGCTAATGTGGCCAGATCCTGGATGAGGCGTGGAGATACATTTTGAAGCCATTTCCTCTTAAGGCTGCTGCTGTCTCTTAGAGGGATCGCTCGGTGTTTCTCTTGTCGCTGTCTAGGCTATGGCGTTTTGTCCGAGCGTTCTTTATTTTCTGTTTTAGTTCAAACTTTTAGTCTGGTAGCTTTTTCTGCTTCCTCTGCGGCAGCCTTCCTGCTGTCCGCCGTTTGCCTAAATTGTAAGACGATCCTGTAACTGTTGTTTCGTTTCTTCAAGAAATGGAACAGGGGCGCGGCCCTTTTCCTCTAAAATTTTTTTTTGCAGTGCATAGGCCATTATTGTGCGTCCAGAGCAGCATGACCATCTTCCCACCACTCCCATGCCACCAACTCCGGCGTGGCCGCAGCTTCGTTGCTGAACTCGTCTTTAGAGAAAAAAGCGACAACTTGTGCTACTTATGGATGGAGTCTACCCACGAGAAAGCCACGGTGCGCGTACACATGTTACAAGATGGTGTGTGGTGCATGCATACCTCGGGCACGACAGAGGTCCATGGTATACCACGGAACACGAAACTTGTGTTGGTCGACAATAAAGTATATACGTGTTCCGGAAGCTACATTCTTGCCTTTGATTTGAAGACCGCAAATTTCTCAAAAATTCAGTACCCATTAGGGGTGGGATTTCATGAGATGATCATGTTATCATGGGCTGATGGTGGTGATGATGATGATGATTCTGGTGTATATCTCATTCATGCTGAGGAGCTTCAACTTGACATCTGGCTCCACAAGGGGCATAATTGGCTGCTGGTGGACACCATTTGTTTGCATGAGATGTATGCCGATTCGAGGATGCTACATCACATCCTTGCATTCGCGCATAACACTGATGTGAAGATAATCCAAGTTGGAGCCAACGCTGAGTTTGTGTTCTTGCAGATGGGAGAATTCGTACTATACATGGATATTAAGGCCAGGACGTTGCACAAAGCATATGAGATGACGACGAAAGAGCAAGACATTGGGCATTATATTCATCCTTTTAGAATGATCTGGCCACCCACATTCCCTGCGCTCAAGGATGATCCGACAAGGTTTGACTTTTGTCCTCCGGATGATATGTTTTTTACTATCATTTGTTTCTGTGTGGTCATAATAGAAGTTGTTTAGGTGAGTTACCATAGAGGATAAATATTCTTGTACCAGTTATGTGGGCCTTAACAGACAATACTCGGAAAGCAGATTTTGAACATATGATTCAAGCTATAGGCCTTCCATGATTTGTAGACATGGGGTCATATAAGAACATAAATAAATAAGGAACAGCACAATAGAAAAGAAGAAAAGAAAATTTAGTTTCATAGTGATGCTCGTAATAGAATGAATTTTGCGAGCGCTGCTCCTGCAGATTTCAATTATGAATCACAATAGTCACACCGGCATCCGTGTGGGCTAGTCACAATAGATCGTGCCATGCTCAATTATCTTCATGCTGACGTTCGCTCTGTTTTGCATGCAACAGATACACCGTGTGAAGATCGCAAAGATCATGAGACGTGTTTCTTTTCCCATAAAAGGTTTTGGAGTCAATGACAAGTTGATTGGGCAACAGTTTTAGATGCTAATGCTATACGTGTGTAACTGGATCAGGTGCTCCACTTGCGATTGCAAAGATCATGAGACGTGTTTCCTAGAAAAGGTTTTATGTTTGCAAACACCTGTGTTGCAACTCAGCTGGTCCACTGCCTGGCATCTATTTATGTTAATACTCTGTTCAACAATGTGCAGTTTTTTTTTAAAACACGGTACAATCGAAGTCACTCACATATACTTACCCCTATGAATGAAGGCAACCCTACCCCTATGAGCACCTTCAAGAAACTGAGCCGACACATCATCTTGAGATTAGCGAAGTAGCCATAGAAGCCTTCATCATAGTCGACTTCTCCTCCCACTGAACACACATCATCAGAAATCATGAAATAAATTCAGAAAAATGCGAGCACCAATATCAAGTCTAGAACTTGAACTCTGATGGGCTAGGGATACTATTGTCCCAATCTAAGGTCACGATATTTCTACATACAACAAAAGAAACAGGAAAATACACTTTCGTTATGATAATTACGTCAGCAGCACCCAAATTGCTTTGCTCAGCGGCCTTTGTCATTGTATGATATGTACATCAGAATATATTTCTTGCTCATTTATTTATTTCTTGTCATTCTTATGACAGAATACGTTTTTAAATTTCTTTTCACAGAATAAAATAACACGAATAAAGTCTTAATAACTTTGTTGTCTCCATCAACCAAATCATATATTCTAAGACTACAGAGAGTTTCAAAATCGCAAAATGGCAAATCATACTCTCTCTGCGCATTTACTGTGTCATATTTGGTAATTTGGACAGGAGAGAACAAGTACCAGCATATATATAGCTAGCTCCATTCAGTATATATATAGCTAAATATTACAGTTTTGCTCAAGCACATCTAGATGTGCCCTAAGTATTGCACATCTAAGTCCCATGTCCTTGATTTTACGCGGAGATTTGTGCAAACATTTTCTTTTCTCTTTTTTCTTTTCCTTCCTAGTTTGATTGAGTTGTTAGAGTTTGAGTAGTAGTTGTAATCTCAACTATCTCTTTCTTCCTCTCCCGATTCTATTCCTTCTTGTAATCAAACAGGATTCCTAATCCTTCTCTTGTACCTCAGGGCAAGGTGTTTTGCCAACATATAAATAAACAGTCGCGGCTCTCCTCCAGGAGAGTAGGAACGCTTTCATCAAATCTAATATGGTATCAGAGCCAAGAGGTCTTGAGTTTAAGACCCTGCCAACGCAGTATTAAATAAAAACGATTATGCGGCCTACATTGATCTCACGTCTAAGGACTAAAATAGCCTAGACGTGAGGGGGAGTGTTGAAATATATTGCCCACCTCCCTCCATTAATTCGGACTTTTGGATGAGTTGGCTGGATTTATTTGCTAAAGAAAAGATCTGATGTATTCTAAGTCTTTTCCAATTTCCAAAATCTTGTTGAACGTCAGTTAAACTCCAAAATCCTTGCTATGCAAACGGATTGGGGTGGTGAGTATGAAAAACTCAATTCCTTTTTAAAAAAAATTGGAATTTCACATCATGTCTGCTGTCCACATGCTCACCAACAAAATGGTTTTGCTGAACGAAAACACCGTCATGTTGTTGGAGTAGGACTTGCATTATTAGCCCATGCATCTATGCCTCTTAAATTTTGGGATGAAGCCTTTCTTACTGCCACATATCTTATCAATATTCGTCCTAGCAAAGTCATTAAATGAGAGAATCCTATCACACGCCTTTTTGGTATCACTCCCGATTACACATCTCTTCGTATTTTTGACTGTGCTTGTTGGCCAAATCTTAGACCCTATAATACATGCAAACTTGCGTTTCGTTCAAAAAATGTGTCTTTTTAGGATACAGTCCCATGCACAAAGGGGTTAAGTGTCTTGATGTCTCTACTGGTAGGGTTTATATCTCGAGAGATGTCATCTTTGATAAATCTGTTTTCCCTTCGAATAACTTCATCCAAATGCCGGTGCTCTCCTTCGAAAATAAATATTGCTTCTACCAGATTTTGATCAAGGGGACGATAACAATTGTGCTAACTAAACTGATGAAAATACTCCTGCCTCTACTTCTGTTGTTATGCCTGTGCAGGTACCTGAAGAAAATTTGGTTCAACATGATCAAAATCATGAAAATCAGGCGTTATTTCATGTGAATAGGGAAGAAGAGTCTGGCGCAGTCAACGAGGTTGATTCGGTGGCACCTACTACACCCGTGCGCCTAGCGCCTCGGATCGCTCACGCGGATCCGCCTCAGATTGGTCGCCCAATGGCAGCAGCGGTCGGGCCGACCAGGTGACAGCGACGGGCCCGATAGCGATCGAGCGCGGCCATTCCGCGGGCGGTACCCGGGCCACGTGCGTGCAGACAATGATGGGACCGACAGCGACCGAGCGCATGCAGCCAATGGTCGCCTCTGCGCGCATGCATCCGACAGCAACCGCGGGATCTTCTGCGGACAGGAATATTGCAGCCCAGGATAGCCTCATCTCAGGATCCACCACACCAATGACTACAGGATCTTCTGCGTCCACTCAGTCTGCACATGTGGAAGGCTCATCTGGATCTTTCTGTGGATAGTCAGATTGTGCCGTTTTCTGTGCAACCGCAACAACAACTTGCCACTACTTCAAGGGTTATGACCCGTTTACAAAAATGTATTAGAAATCCGAAAATAAGAAAGGATGGCACTATACCAGGAAAATTAAGTGATGCGCTTGGAGATCCTAAGTGGAAAAAGGCTATGGATGAAGAATATGGTGCTCTCATGAAGAATAAAACATGGCATTTGGTGCCCAGCCAAAGAGGTAAAAATATCATTGATTGCAAGTGGGTTTATAGAATTAAGAGAAAAGCAGATGGCTCCATTGATAGGTACAAGGCACGTCTAGTTGCAAAAGGATTTAAGCAACGTTATGGTATTGATTATGAGGATACTTTTAGTCCTGTTGTGAAAGCTGCTACCATAAGAATTGTGCTAGCCATTGCTGTTTCCAGAGGATGGAGTCTTAGACAGCTAGACGTTCAGAATGCGTTTTTGCATGGTGTTCTGGAAGAGAAGGTCTATATGAGGCAACCACCAGGGTATGAAAATCAGCAAGCACCACACTATGTTTGCAAACTTGACAAAGCTCTTTATGGTCTGAAACAGTCTCCTAGAGCATGGTTCTCAAGGCTGAGCTTACAATTGAAGCATCTTGGTTTTGTTGCATCCAAGGCTGACACGTCTCTCTTCATTTATAGCAAAGCAAATACTGTCATGTTTGTGCTAATTTATGTTGATGATATCATAGTTGCAAGCTCCTCACAAAATGCCACTAATGCTTTCTTGCATGATTTGAGTTCAGAATTTGCCTTGAAGGATCTTGGTGATTTACACTTCTTACTGGGCATTGAACTTAAGAAAGTTCAAGATGGCATAATGTTGAGTCAAGAAAAATATGCTACTGAACTTCTAACTCGTATGGGAATGAAGGATTGCAAGCCTTCACCCACTTGATTGTCTTCTTCAGAACAACTTTCAGCACATGAAGGAGAACCACTTAAGGAAGAGGAAAGCACAAAATATAGAAGCATTGTTGGAGATCTACAATACTTGACTTTAACAAGACCAGACATATCATTTGCTGTAAACAAGGTTTGTCAATACCTGCATACTCCTACTTCTACTCATTGGTCAACTATCAAGAGGATTGTACGATACATTAAGCACACTGTGAGCTTGGGACTTCAATTCAGACGTTCCAGTTATTCACTTGTTAGTGCTTTCTCTGATGCTGACTGGGCAGGATGTATCGATGACAGAAAGTCAACTGGAGGATTTGCGGTATTTTTTGGTTCAAACCTTGTTTCTTGGAGTGCTAGAAAACAAGCTACAGTGTCAAGGTCAAGTACAGAGGATGAGTACAAATCATTAGCAAATGCCATTGCTGAAATCATTTGGGTGGAATCATTGCTTGATGAATTGGGAATTAAGCAATGTTGTGTTTCATGTTTATGGTGTGATAATTTGGGAGCCACCTATCTCTCTGCTAATCCAGTTTTTCATGGAAGGACTAAACATATTGAAATTGATTTTGATTTTGTGTGAGAAAGAGTGGCAGAGAAGAAGTTGGACATAAGGTTCATTCCATCCAAGAATCAAGTGGCAGATGGGTTCACTAAAGCCTTGCCGGTTAAGCTCTTTGAAGAGTTCAAGAGAAATCTCAACATAGGATAGTTTAGATTAAGGGAGGGTGTTAGAGTTTGAGTAGTAGTTGTAGTCTCAACTATCTCTTTCTTCCTCTCCCGATTCTTATCCTTCTTGTAATCAAACATGATTCTTAATCCTTCTCTTGTACCTCCCGTCAAGGTGTTTTGCCAACATATAAATAAACAACCGCGGCTCTCCTCCAGGAGAGTAGGAACGCTTCAATCAAATCTAATATGAGCCACTTAGATGTGCAATAACTAGGAATATTATTATGTGTTCCACTACTACAATCCAAGGACACAATATGTCCATATACATAAGAGGAAAAAGTGTACTTTGACTGTGATGGCTAGTTAGCTACGTCAGCCGCACCAGAATTGCATAGCTCAGCCTCAACCCGCCAGCACAAGCACAATATGCTATTTACCTACGGTAGAATATGTTTCTTATTCATTTTTTATTTATAAGAAAGAATATATTCTTATTGCTCTTGTAGAAGAAATATAACGGTACATAAAGTAGTTATTACTTTGCTGTCTTTGCCAAGAAATCATAGGCAAAACAAGATCGCCGAGAATTTTTCGATGAAATGCAAACGAAATTGCAAGGCATCGGTACTAGGAAAAAAAATGTCCAAAATTACAAAGTTCTTGAGAAGGAAGAAGTGCCATTCGACCCGTGATCGCATATAATTTTCCCATATGCAGCTACCAAAGAGCATTGGCAGCTGTATGCTAAATGAGATCTCTGCTCATTTACTAAATCCCACTATTTCAGTAGCTTGGACATATGTCAACAGTACCAGCTAGGAACAACCTTATATATAACATATATATAGGTAGCTGCATCCAGCAGTTAAGTAAAATGGGAAGAAAAACTACATATATGTGTTGCATTGCAGTAATAAAATCCAAGGGTGTAATCTCCAGTCTCACGGCTTGTCATCAGCTGGTTCGTCGACTTGCTTGTCAGTGGTAGTGGTACAAGATACAGATGCTTCATCCCTCTTCTTTCCCCACAGCAAAAGATAGAGCCCCAGTATCATCAGTACAGATCCTAGCACGCTGTACATGCACGCCGATGTAACGATAATCAACACGCATAAATATGTATAAATTTTCATTACAACTCGATTGCGGAAACAATTAACTTTGTTTATCTCCAGCAGCAACAGCAATTCAGTTGGCAACAATGTATACATGAAACTTCGGCAATGACAATGATCATCACAAAAGGACAGGGAGGCATGAAACTGAGAAGAAGTATATATGTATTACCTTCCAAGGTAGATTTGTTCATGGAGGAAGAAGAAATCAATGATGGCTACCATAATCTGCATCATGGGGATGAAGGCTGCGGTGAAGACCGGGCCCTTCTTCTCCACGCACCACGTCATTATCAGGTACCCGGCTCCAGATCCGACTATCCCCTGCACATGTAATAATTTCATTGTATGATTAACAATATGTTAAGTACTTAATATCTATTATTATTTTCACCACCACGTACTTTGGGTTTCAGTTGTTCAAGTTGGTCAAAGTAGCTGGCGTGTATTGATTGCATATATAGACTAGTGTTAGCTGCAAGATAATTAAAGCAATGGCTTTTATAAGTAGTTGCCCCTTTTGGATAAGTGGTTCCTGTTTTCTTCTCTTTGTGAAGGTGGTACGTACAAGTCAAGGAGATGAAGAAGATGATGGTGATGTTTAACTTACTGCATACAAGACGGTAACGATCTCCAGCTTGCTGGTCAGCATCCAGAGCGACACGTGTCTCTCCATCGCCAAGGTGACCGCCCCGCCCTGCAGAGTGCTGATGAAGAACATGATGGCAGTATTCGAGTAGATGACCGGGTACTTCTTGGTCAGCTTTGTCTGCAGTAGCAGCCAGAAGGAGAAGCACAGGCAGTTGAACAGCAACGCGATGGTGCCCAGCATCCAGCTCCTGTTGCCACTGCTGTCAGAGGGTGCTGCATGGTGAGCAGCTGGGCTAGGTGCAGAAGTGGCGGCCTGGTGCGTCAGCGGCACACCCTTGTAGAGACTCAGCAGCAGCAAGCCGGCCAGCGACGTGAGCGTTCCGGTGATCTTCGCAGCTCCCGCCATGCTCTTCAACTTCAGCGGCTCCATCCTCATCACGACGGCGATGAGGAAGGTGAGCACAGGAGAGAGGTTGATGAAGGTTATAGCAAAGGTGGCGGTGGTGTACTGCAGGCCATAGAAGAAGGTGTACTGCGAGAGCGCCGCGCCAAACACGGCGCTGAAGAAGAGGTACGCCAGGATCTCCAATGTGAGCTTGGGCCTCGTGTTCCTGCAGGAATGTCGTGGCGCTATGCAGTTTCAGTCACCCAGGGAATGAATGCAGATTGTATGTACAAGGATGCATACCGTTCTTTGAAAAAGGCTATTGGAGCAAGGAAGATGGTGGCGACCAGCTGCCGGAGGGTGACGAGGACCAGGCGGTTCAGCCCTTGCTCCAGAGCCTTCTTCACCAGCGCCGTCATCACAGCAGAGATGAGGTCGAAGGCCAGCATTCCCATCACCGGCTTCCACTCCTGCACCCACATTGTAAGATTGCCGCTACAAGATGACTGATACGCTCATTAACTGTCTGATGATTATATATAGCCCTGCAATGCTACTCACTGACCAAAAGTGACGGCCGTCATTCATGCAAGGGGGGCAAAAAAGTAAATGCTAATATGCTATCAACATAATAAATTATTTCCTTTGCTTCTCTTGTGACAACTTACTCGTACTACTGAAGATTTTTAATAATAATCTATAAAATGGCATATCAGTAGACAGTAGGAATCAAATTGGTAGTGCAAACGTGAAAGTAAAATATATGTCCTGATTCAGCCCCTTACCTTTTCTGGTGCCCCGACCAAAATTACATAAGATGCCAAGAAAGTGGAGAAAGGACGGAAGCACTGAGACTGCAGAAACTCCTTTTTATGTATGTGGACTAGTCGCCTCACTTCCTAACATAAAGAAAACTTCCAAAAGAACCTAATACTTGCCATTAGTAAAAAAGGTGACCTGGTATATGTCAACCAGCAATGCTATCCTTGAGTCAGCAATACTATGACAAGATGCAGTGAATTGCTCAACTCAAACACCACTACTGACCATTCACCTTTGTGCTTGTTAGTGTGATTTTACTCCTGCGCAACTGTCATTTTCAATGACAAATTAAGGCTAGTTTTTGCATTCCAATGAAGGCGGTAAAACCCACCAACGAGTGTTTTCTGTAATCATTTGGTACACTGTTGAATACCAGGCAAGGAAGGCAACCTCACCAGGCACCACACTACCAGAAAGTAAAGTGCACAATGAGCACAAATATGACACTGACTTATTCAAAGTTGTAGCAACGTACATAGAGCATGGGCCAGGGCAGATAGATGGAACATTTATGGTCATTCTTGACATTCCCACTAACTACTAGGAATGCCCTTTCAATACTTCACAAATTTTCCTGTGTCTCCTTATCTTCTTCCAGTCCTTTCTCTGATAAAATGGCAGCTGACGATGCTTCCTTGCTCTTCCCCCAGAGCAGAAGATAGAGGCCTCCAATGACAAGAGCAGCACCTACCACACTTCAAGGACAAAAAGAGAAACAAAAGTGTGACTTTCTGTTGTTTTGCCGAAGTTCTATGTCTTAAAGCAAAGTTGTTGTTTGGCCGATAGTTCTGTACGCAACTTTGCAATATGTCAATTGTTAGTCCGTTGCTGAGAGTCGATGTTGATAGGTATTTTTACACTTGCAACATTTATGAAACATGTCAATTCTTAGTCCTTGTAGGTGATAAGTCATAGTACAAGTGTACAACGATATCTGGATCAGAATTTTATTTCAGAGATTTTTTCTATCTAATTAGGACACATGATCTGTACTAGTCTACTAGACTTTGAGAAAGTAAATAGCTAACTTAACAAGCATGATATTTCACATGATGTGCTACTGAACAACTAAATAGAGTTTATACTTATTTTGCACATTTCTCTGTCATGCAGTTTCTCTCCTAAACTTTAGTAAAGGCCAATACCTTCCCACGTAAAGCTGTTCATGAAGGACGAGGAGATCAAGGACTCCAGCAATGATCTGAATGAGAGGCAAGAAGCCTGCAGTGAACACCGGCCCTCTCTTCTCGATGCACCAGGTCATCAGCACATATCCTATCCCCGATACTCCCACTCCCTGTAAAGCAAAAATGCAAAGTTTCAGTGTACTTACGCTGAACCTGAACCATTCTTTGTGTCGAAAATTCCTGTTCTAACTGAATTTACAATTTTTTGCCCCAGATCATGGCATGTGTCTAACTCGTGGGGCCATGTGTTCATAACTATCAGAGCCATGAAGAATTGTGAAGTCTCCTTACATTACCAAATCCAACCCCAAACATATAGGATAATATAAGCAAGACTGCTAGACTGTTAAACCATTTTGTCCGACAAGTGGGATCAAATAGCTATACTCGAAAAAGAAAAGATTACTTGGTGGTCTTTTTATAGATAACAGAAGATTTTATTGATTCTTTACAGGTTGGTGGTATCTGAGCCATATCTTACGTACCGCGAAAAGAACGGTTGCAATCTGTATACTTCCTCGGAGCAGCCAAACTGAGAGGTGCCTTTGGGTGGTGACTGCCAGTGCCCCTGCTTGCAGTGAGCTGATCAAGGCCATGAATGCAGTGCTGGAGATGACTGCAGGGTACTTCTTGGTGAGCTTCCCTTGCAGCAGCATCCATAATGAGAACGTGATGCAGTTCAGCAGCAGCAACGCCGAGCCCAGCAACCATCTTCCCTTGCTGCCACTGTTGCCCGTTGTGCTATTTTCACCGTGTTCTTGGGTCGAAGATGCTGTGTGAGTCAGGGCAGCACCCTTGTACAGGCTCAGCAGTATCGCACCACTGACAGACGCTAGTGTTCCTGCGATCTTCGCCAGACCCGCCTTGCTCCTCACATCTACTGTTTCCGACCTGTGTAACTAGTTTCAGTCTGGATGAACAGTTTGTGACTTGAAGCAATATGTCAATTATTAAGAAACTGACCGAAGAGGGACGGCGATCAGGAAGGTGAAGATTGGGGTCATATTGGAGACAGTTGCAGCCAGTGTTGCAGTGGTGTAGCTCAAGCCCAAGAAGAACAGATACTGAGCGAATAGTGCCCTGTATACAGTTATACACACATTCAGACAAAAAAAAAGGAAAACACTATTAATTTACAGCACTCTTTTGAATTGTCTCCTCCATTGAACCTAGACAGAAGTACCATTACCCAATTAGGATTCTCCAAAAGAACAAAAACATTACCCAAGTAGAGCACTCATGAACAAGTAGGCAAAGATCTCCTTTGTGAATCTTGGTCTTGCATTCCTGAAATCAACTACAAATAATTAGGAGAAATTTTCAGCGGCAATTTTCTAGATACGGAAATATACAGTAGTATACAACAACAAAACATTTAGAAAACCAAGGAAGAGATACTTCTCAAGGTTCTGAAAACATCATACAGTGCAACATCAGCTTAGCAGGAGCTTTTCAGATAAACATGCAGAGGACAGGATCATGCATGTAGCAGTAGCAGCATATCATCAGCATGAGTTTCCAGGTGCTAAACATCATACAAAAACAATTCAGCAACTGAACTCTGAAGACTAAGATCTTCTCCACAAACCTTTCTTTGAAGTAGGCAATCGGCGCCAGGAAAGCTGCGCCGACAAGCTGCCGAAGGGCGATAAGAACGACAGGGTTCAGGCCGTCATCGAGCGCTTTCTTCACCAGCACTGTCATCACCGCAAAGAGCGTGTCGAAGGCGATCATGGCCGCCACCGGCTTCAGCAGCTCAATCCACCCCATTGATTCTGCACAAACCAGAGAGGTATCTTGTCACTGGTCTTAGGTGGTGGGCTCTAACTATCCAGGCAGCAGACTTGATCCTATCTGTCCTGTAGTATACATAATATATACTACATGTGAGAGCATTATCAGGTGCATGTGGGACAATTCCTATGCATGTAGTGATGTGAGAGAGCATTATCAGGTGCCTTGTCACTAGCTTTATATGTGAGAGAGCAATGCTAATTCTACTACTAATGTTAATGCCAAGCATTGGTAACTGGAGCAGGCAGGGGGGATACATAAAGGCAAGGTGAGTGGAGGAATGGTACAAAGTGCATGCATGACTACTGGTTTAGAGGGTGCCTGGAATAAACAAGGAATAGTTGAGGGCACTAGATGCTGGGTGCCTACATACAGGGTCACTGCACTGCAGTCAGATCACCTACTAGCTTTATGTGTGTGGCAGAGGAATCACTGTGGTCTGTGGATGAGGAACGGTGAGCAGAGTTGGCGTGTTGAGGAAGAACGTCACTACCAGTTTGTATGTTCCAAAATACATGGCATCAAGTCGAAGAGCTGCAGATTGCTAACTAGAACACAACTACCAAGAGGAGAAGACGTGTCGCAACGCAGGTAGATTAGACTCTGAACATACAGATAGGCCTTTTCGAACATAAGCATACAAGGGTTCTCAAAAGCAGGGCAGAGGAGCACCTAACATCCTAATCCAGTAGTACCCAACAAACTTATGACTGGCTCAAAACAAAAGTTCGCACATACTCTAAGATAGGCTGTGCGAGGAAAGTTCTCTGATCTAAAGACCTTCCCAATATCCCCTGTTCCTCACATGGCGTCCCTGTTTCAAGCAAAAGAGAACAAGGATCAGGATGGGCGTAATTGAGCACGAACAAGGGTCTGGATAGATTTTAAAAAGTGGTTTTACAAACGGAAGTCCAACGCAGGCAACACTATGCAGCACCCAAAAGCAAAAATAATAGAACAGTTCATGCAGAACATATATATATAATAAATGCCTTGATATCCCTCCAAACATACAAACTGGTCTTAGAGGGTCCCTCACCCAGGTACCTTACTTTTTGTCAGATTGGATTTATTATACACTACTTGTCATATAAGAGGAAAATCTTCACTCACACATATCTGAATGAGAAAGCATTCATAACCACGAGCATACGAATCATGTGAGAGGCAGTATGCTGAAAAGGATGCATAACCATGAGCATACGATTCATGCGATAGGCGGCGTGCTTCAGCATACTGCCATGAAACATTGATTCCGTTATACAACAGCATTCTGAAAATACAAATGATTGACACTCTAAGGTATATTAGCTTAAGGGGCCCAGTTCAAAGGCCGATTCCCCCACCATGCTCCACAGCTTGCCGATCATACACTCATGCACAGGGGACACCCCTATTATGAATGTTTCTCGTCAAATAAAAAAATTATATTGAAACAACACAAAACAAACTGTTAGGAATAAGCAACTTGTATTCCCATGAGGCCATAGGCCGATATATATATACATGTACAGGTGTGGAACATATGCAGGAAACCCCTCATACAACGGGATAAATACAAAGGGGTACATGACTTATATTATAACTCTAACACCCCCCCTCAAACTCATGGTGGAAGAACAACACTGAGTTTGGAGAGATAAAAGCCATGTTGTGCTCTAGTCTGAGCCTTCGTCAGGAAATCCGCCAACTGTAACTCGGAAGGCACATACTGAAGAGCAATAACCTGATCTTGCACAGCAGCGCGCACATAGAAAGCATCAACACCAATATGCTTGGTGAGCTCATGCTTCACAGGATCGCGTGCAATGCTGATAGCACCTGTACTGTCAGATAAAAGCAGAGTCGGTGTAGTGACAGAAACACCAAAATCCTGAAGTAACCACCGTAACCAAGTCACCTCTGCCGTCAAAAGAGCCATTGCTCGCAACTCAGCCTCGGCACTCGAACGGGAAACTGCAAGCTGTTTCTTCATCTTCCAGGCAATGAGAGAACCACCAAGAAAAACACAGTAAGCAGAAAGTGAACGGCGATCGGAAGGATCACTGGCCCATGTAGCATCCGAATAGGCCTGGAGCTGTAAAGAACTGGAGCGAGGAAAGAATAGACGGTGAGAGATCGTGCCTCGAAGATATCGAAGAACACGAAGGAGATGACTATAGTGAACCGAGGTGGGGGCAGAGACAAACTGACTCAGAATATGAACCGGATAAGAGATGTCCGGACGAGTGACAGCTAGATAGACAAGACTGCCAACAAGATGACGATAACGCGTCGGGTCAGGGAGAGGATCACCATCAGTAGCACGGAGGTGAACATTGAGCTCCATAGGAGTCTCAACAACGCGCTCGTCAGTAAGAGCAGCACGAGCAAGAAGATCCTGGATATACTTTTCCTGGGATATAAAAAAGCCATCAGAGGTAGAAGAGACTTCAATCCCAAGAAAGTAGCGAAGAGGTCCAAGATCAGACATAAGAAACTGCTCACTAAGACGGGCCTTTACAAAGGCAATATACTCGGGGTCATCCCCTGTGATGATCATGTCATCAACATAAAGAAGAAGAAGAGTCCGACCACGAGGAGAAAGATGAATAAACAATGCTGGATCATGAGCACTTGCTAAAAAACCAGCAGCAGTGATCACAGAGGCAAAACGCTCAAACCAGGCGCGGGGGGCTTGCTTAAGGCCATAGAGAGAGCGACGAAGACGACATACCATGCCATCAGGAACAGAATACCCAGGTGGTGGCTGCATGTACACCTCCTCACGCAGCTCACCATTAAGAAAGGCATTCTTAACATCAAGCTGAGATATAGACCAGTGGCGTGCAGAGGCAACAGCAAGAAGTGTACGAATAGTGGTCATATGAGCCACAGGAGCAAAAGTCTCGTCATAATCACGACCATGCTCCTGCTGAAAACCACAAGCCACAAGACGAGCTTTGTGACGCTCAAGAGAACCATCGGAGCGAGTCTTAACCTTGTAGACCCACTTACAAGTGATCGAACGGACTTCGGGAGGAAGAGAAACAAGATCCCAGGTACCAGTGCGTTCAAGAGCAGCAATCTCCTCTGCCATCGCAAACTGCCATTCAGGATGAACAACAGCCTGACGGTAAGAAGTCGGCTCAAGAACAGCAGCACCAGCGGTCGGAAATCCAAAGCGATCAACAGGCGGACGAGGACGAGAACGCAAGCCATAAGTAGGTTGAGAGGAAGATGACGACCCAGCCACAGAGGCATCAACTGGTTGGGGACGACGAGTGTAATGCTGAGGAAAAGATGGAATAATAGAAGGAGGAATCGGCAAGGTAGAATCAGGGGGTGGCGACGAAGAAGTCACCGGAGATGAAGGTGTAGAATCCGGTGACAGGCTGGGAGAGGAGACCGGGGAGGAAGTCACCGGAGATGACGGTGGAGAACCCGATGACATGCTAGGCGAGGAGACCGGGGAGGATGGTGGCTGCAAATCAACTAGATGTGGAGAAGGAGAGGAAGTGGAACGGAGAGGTACAGTCTCGGCGGGGGTGATAGGTGAGTCAGGAAAAGTGAGGAAAGAGATATCCTGCACTGAAAAAGTCGAGGAAGATGGGCGTGGGTAGAAGGGACGAGACTCTTCAAAAGTCACATCTCGAGAGATACGCATCCGACGACCAATAGGATCCCAACAACGATAGCCCTTATGCTCATCACTGTAGCCTAAGAAGACGCACTCAACAGACTGAGCGGTCAGTTTGGTGCGTTCGCGAGGGGCAAGAAGAACATAGCAAACACAACCAAACAAGCGAAGCATCGAATAATCGGGAGAACGATCAAAAAGTCACTCGAAAGGAACACCACCCTGTAGAGCAGCAGAAGGCTGTATGTTGATAAGATAGGTGGATGTGGAGACGGCCTCAGCCCAAAAATGAGGCAGGAGAGAGGCAGCAATCATCAATGCACGAGCCGTCTCAAGAAGATGTCGATGCTTTCGCTCAGCCACACCATTCTGAGCATGAGCACCAGGACAAGAGAATTGAGAGAGAGTCCCGTGCTCAGCAAGAACACCACGCAACATCTTAGAGATATACTCGCCAGCGGAGTCAGCACGAAAAACACGAATGGGTGAAGAGAACTGAGTATGAACCATGGCAGCAAAACGCTTATAAATAGACAACACCTCAGAACGAGAAGTCATGAAATAAAGCCATGTGCAACGAGAGAAATCATCTATGAAAATAATATAGTATTTATGACCACCTTTCGAAGCGAAAGGGGCCGGACCCCATACATCAGAATGGACTAAATCGAAAGGACACTTAGACACTGACTCACTATGTGAATATGGTAACTGAATCTGCTTGCCAAGATGACAACCCTGACACTCTAAAGAGACATCTCCTGAGACAGACCCCAGAAGGCCTCGACGAACTAAAGAAGACAACCGAGAACCACACAGATGACCAAGTCGATGATGCCACTGCTGGAAGGAACCAGTGACGGAGGCGACAGAAGCGGAAGAACTGGCAATGGTGGTGGCAGCAGAAGGAACATGAAGCCAGTCCAACTCCCAAAGACCCTGAGAATCACGGCGGCGAGGGCCAGCCCCAACCAGAGCTTGCGTGTGACGGTCCTGGACAGAACAAGAGTCAACGTCGAGGATGACACGACAACCAGAATCCGTAAGTTGACCAGCAGAAAACAAATTCATGGTAAGTCGAGGAACATGAGCAACATCAGGAACAGAATAAGAAGTAGTAGTAAGATTGCCTCTACTAGCAACAGAAAGTGGAGTACCATCAGCAGTGAAGACATGAAGAGGAGAATCCAGTGATCGAAGAGAGGACAAAGTGGAAGAATGAGAAGACATATGAAAAGAAGCTCCAGAGTCCAGAACCCATGGGGAGGTACCTGACTGTGTAGAGGGTGATTGCTCAGTGCGGGAAGCATCAGTCACAGAACCGGCAGTACCCATCAAGGAAGAACCTGAAGCCGCGAGCAGACGCTTAAGTCGCAGAATATCCTGCTCAGTCAAAGCAATGGCTGAAGCTGTCGAGGGAGATGACGAAGGCCCTGAAGATGATGATCGAGCCTTGCGCAGATGTTTCTTCTTCATGTAGCACTGAGACTCAAGATGACCATCATTGTTGCAATAGGCGCAATGTGGACGGGGGCGACCTGAGCCTCCAGAAGGAGTGGGCAAGAGCGGCGGAGCACTCAAGCGAGAAGGGGTCGATGGAGCAGGTGGCGTAGGAATGCGAGTAGCAAGCACAGAGGGAACCTCCAGCAAACCAGCACCACGTAAGCGAGTCTCCTCAGCACGAATCTCAGAAAGCGCCTCCATGAGAGAAATACGGCCACGAGCAAACAACTGAGCACGCCGGGGCTCAAACTCCTTACGGAGCCGAGACAGGAACTCATAGACGCGATGAAACTCCAAATTGGCCTGGACAGCCTGGCAACAGGAGCAGGTACGACACCCAGCACTACGGAGAGAATCAAGCTGGCGCCAGATAGCAGAACTCTGCGCATAGAAGTCATCAACAGTAGAGTCACCCTGCTGAAGAGCATGCTCCTGACGGATCACAGAGAGGTATAAGGCATCACCAGAGGGCTGATAGCGCTCTCGAAGACGGGTCCACATCTCAAAGACAGTAGAAAGACCCAGAAATTCAGAAGCAAACTGAGGCAGAACACTAGCAGTGAGAACAGCTGCAGCACGAGCATCATCATCAAGCCACTGGGTGTAAACAGACAGAGCACCATGATATGTCTGAAGAGCCTCCTCATAAGCCAAAACCCTCTCATCATAAGCACGATCAGCAGCCTCATCAGCAACCTTAGCTGCATCCTTGGCGGCCTGATTAGCATCCGTAGGAAGAACCAATGGAGTTGGCGGAGTAGGGGCCACCGGAGGAACTGGACGTGGCGGACAGCAGACCTCGCCAGAAAGAACACCCCAAAGACGGATGCCACGCATGTGAATGCGCATGAAGCCAGTGAACTCGGTGTAGTTAGTACCATCAAAGATCAGCGGACAGCGAGGGACAGCAACATAGCCCGATGTAGCAGACATTGTTTTTTTTTGGATCCTTCGAGAGCGACCAGATCGGGAGCAGGCGCTGGCTGGGGACGGGAGCAGCGTCGAGCGGAAGATCGGGGCGCTGGCTGAGGACGGGAGCCCTGCGAGCGGCCGGCTGGATGCGGTCGTTATGCACGTCCTTCCCAGGACAAGCAGCGATGTAGTGCAGCGGCTGGATCTCAGCGATGCAGCGGCTGGATCTCAGCGATGGGGGACGGACGGAGAAGTCCTGCGATCGCTCGGGCTCGATCTGTAGTCAGCACGAAGAAGTCCGCCGGCTCGATCTGAGGGCTCGAGGCAGGCGAAGCAAGATAGGAGGGAGAGAAAAACGCAGCGGCGACGGAAACAGCGACGCCGGCAAGAAGAACACAGCGGCGCGGGGAGAGGATCAAGCACGAGTTGCGCGTGCTAAAAAAAACCTAAGCTCTAATACCATGTTAGGAATAAGCAACTTGTATTCCCATGAGGCCATAGGCCGATATATATATATACATGTACAGGTGTGGAACATATGCAGGAAACCCCTCATACAACGGGATAAATACAAAGGGGTACATGACTTATATTATAACTCTAACACAAACATCATCCTAGCGATCGAAGAACAATTAGTTCTACAGGCACACCTTCACAATGTAACACTGACATTCTGTCAAGTTTTTTTTTGGCTACACATGATCGCAGTCAGTGACTCAAATGTCTGCGATCAGAGGCAAAAAACTAAACCTCCTAGATTTTCCAATTATTTGAGATTCACTTGGTGTATCATGTGCACATGAGAGGCTCAAGGAATACAACAAAGAAACATCTGGTATGTTACTCAAAGGTATGCTCTTTGGAAATGTAAAGAAATAAACAGTTCAGAAATTAATCATATTCATGCACTACATCATTTTATAAATTAAGTAACCAAGCAACAAAAAATACACACGGTAAAAACATAAATTTTCACCTCACCTGGTCAACCAACATAGCACATTAGCGGATCTCACGTGCTCAGAGTTTCAGATCCAACCACGTCCAACCAACTCCCCTGCCTACAAGCAAAACAAGGCAAATAAACCAATGAAAATTAAGGAACGTTGCAGTTTTTGTGACAAGGCCACTAAATGAAGCCAAATCTATTGCCAAGTGGAAGAAAGAATGGCAATAATCCTTTAACATAGTTCATAGAAAATGCATCCATCCATAATTATTCAGAAGATAATTCGTACCAGCTATGTCCAATAGGTCCAACAAAAACATTGTCACAAAAATAGCATTACTTAGTGCTATTCAAATTTAATGAACTTATGATATAAGAGTAAAAACAAGCACGGAAACATAGTTTAGCAATGACCAGGCAGCAATAAATATAGTTATATTTCTGTTCTAGACATAATTTACCCTGGTAATAACATAAAGATTTACATTGGCAGTTTTCCAGAAGATCACCAGACTGATGAAAACCCAAACAACTCAAGTTATTCTTAAATATCTAGTCGGCCCTTAATCGCATACACATTAATACAGAAGTACATAGTGATAGTGTTTGGATGAATCATTTTGCACACAAGGTACAGATGTATTACCTGCAGTATAGAAGTTTCCGTAGGCATAATGGATGGTATTATCCCAGCCATTTCTTTCGGAAATTTGTCTGAACCGCATTGACTCAAGTAGGAGCACGAAGTCGCCAAAAAGCGTAGCCAGAACAACCACATTTGACATCAGCATCAGCACACAGCACCGCTGCGTGTGCCATATCCACAAACCCTCCCCCTCGGAGTTGCGGATCCCCGGTGGAAAAGGCACGCGGTGCTGCCAGCCCGTGAGGGGATCCCAGACGACGACCTCGCGCCGACACACATTGAGCATGCCAGCAAGGCCGTGGCGGTAGCCGAGGAATTGCCAGCGCCCATGAATGGTGCAGCTCCTGGGCACGGCGAAGCGCACCGGGGGGATGCGGTCGGGCTTCTTGTGCGGGAGAGGGACGAATTCGTGCCTCATGCCGTACTCCCACCTTGTCATGAAGCTGAGGAGCGAGCGCCTCCGGTGGTGCCGGGCGTCGGAGAGGATGCCGCGCCAGCGCTTGCAGCGGAGGGAGGCGCGGGGGAGGGCGGACGGCAGCGGAGGAGGATCTCCTGTAGGAGGTCCTCGTCCTCCAGCGGGAGCGCCGGCTCGGGCGAGGAATGGCGGCGCCGGCGGCGGCTCATCTGAGCAAAATCTGGAGCTTTCTCTTTCTGACAGTAGCTAAGGCCGCGGGGATCCCTGCGCGAAACTACGCCCAACGCCGCCTCTCTGCTCCTGGCGCGGCCTCCCCAAGCTCCACCGGCGCGGGCACCGGTGCGGTCGGCGCCGACGCGCTCCTCCGGGCGGCGGGATCGGCTCCGCGCGGGAGTTGGGGCAGAGGGCGGACGCGAGGCAGGCCGGGGGGAGGGGCAGAGGGAGCAGGCGCGTGGGGCGGTGGGAGGCCGTAGCGAAAGGCGGCCGGGCGCCGGTAAGGGCGAGGAGGGCGACCGCCGCCGGCGCCTCCGGGCAGCGGGGGACGGGTAAGGATTATCTTTTTTCTTTTTTCGCTTCCAATGTGTAAAGAATACTAATTCCACACAGGGGTAGAATGGTCTTTTCAGTTTGCGATTAGAGTGTCACCTTTTTTTTCAGGTTTCCCAATGTGTTTCTCAAATTATTCTTCTTTCATATGCATGGCACTCAGCTCCTACTATGGCACTTCCATCGATTTTGGATACTAACCGTGTTAAGTGGGACTTGGAAATACGTTTTTGCCCTTGGTGCATTTTGAGAGAACGTCGGTCTTTATTGATCAAGCAACAAAGTTACATAGAGTCTCCCGGATACACTCCGGAGCAGAATGGAAAATACAAAGACTCACAGAGTTCAAACTAGATCTAGCTAAAACATGAGCTAAAACATTACATTGCCGACGAACATGCTTGAAAGTCACAGAAGACAGAGCCCCACACGCCGTCTTGATATCAGCGATTATAGAACCCACAATGGAGCGATCTCGTGCAGAAGAGTGCAGCCTTTGCACCACCGAGAGACAATCGGATTGGAAAATCACATGCATATAGTTCTCTTGGAGAGCTAAATAAACTGCACGACGAAGAGCCATCGCCTCTACCACTTCCGGGGATGAAACATCCGGCAAGGGTTCTGAAGCAGCGACAACACACTGGCCCGAATGGTCTTGAATCACCACGCCAATAGCTGAGTAGCCCCGGTCCAAAGAAACAGCTGCGTCTGCGGTGGCGGAGACCAATGAGAGCTAGAAGCAGGGGTCTCACGTCTAGCATGAGTTTTGAACAGATGCTAGAAGATCAAATCAATGTAAGCACGCGCCCTCGCAGCCGTATGCTTCGGGAGAGGAGCAACAGGTTCATTACGAGCAGAATTCCGAGCCTTCCAAATGTGCCAAAGAGTGACAGTCAGAATAGAGACATCTCGATCAGAACCAAAGGATAGGAAATTGAAAAGCCATTGCTTTGGAGATGTAAAGGATGAACGATATAGCTTGATCCCAAAAACATTCTTAATCTCCTCCCAGATAGCACGGGCATGCCCACAAAAAAGCAAAGCATGCTCAATACCTTCCGATCTGCCACAGAAATAACAGTCAGTCCTCGTTGGCACCTGGCGGCGAAGAAGTTGCTCTCCCGAGGGTAGACAATTGTAAGCAAAATGCCAAAGCATCACTTTCATCTTATTTGGAGCCTTAATATTCCAAAGCTTCTTCCATAACTTTTCTTCCAAAGACCAACTGGAGTGTTGCCCCCCACCATTTCCACTCAGATCAGACAAGAATCGGTTCGTCCTTGCCATGTTATAAGCGGAACGGACAGTATATTCACCAAACCTAGTAAAAGGCCAGCGCACAAAATCTTGACCGCCCGTCAAGTTTATTGGAATTTTAAGAATAACATTGGCTACCTCCTCCGCAAAGAAAGCTCTCACAGTATCCACATTCCAACATCCACTATCCTCATCAATCAAGCAATGAACCTTGGCAGACTCTGGGATAGGGGATATGGGCCGAAGCAAAGCTGGAGGGGTAGAGGGGATCCAATTATCCTTCAGAATATGTGTGCTTCTTCCATCCCCAATACCCCATTGAACACCCTGCTTCAGTAGGTCTCGGCCGTGCAAAATGGCTCGCCAAGTTGCCGAGGCTGAGCGAGGAGCAACAGCATTCCAAAAATCACTGAACGGGAAATACCTTCCTTTCAATACCTGCGCACACAGCGACCCAGGATCAGTAAGCAATCACCAACCTTGTTTCCCCAACATGGCTTGATTGAAAAGTGTCAAATCCTTAAAACCCATTCCTCCAAGACATTTAGGAGTCGATAGCCAATCCCAAGAATGCCAATGCATTTTCTTTTTACCATCTTCACGCCCCCACCATTGATCAGACACAATCTGTCGAAACTTCTCGCAAGTAGCAACCAGCAAACGGAAACAACTTGAAATGAAAGTAGGAATAGCCTGAGTCTTGGACTTGAGTAAAGTTTCAGTTCCTGCTCTCGACAAAGGCCGATCCGACCAGCCATGAATATTCTTCCACGCCCTATCCGGGAGAAATTTGAAAGTACTCGTGGGGGATCGTCCAACATCCGTAGGCATACCCAGATATGAATCATGAAAGGAGTCGTTGAAAATATCCAGTTGGGCCTTCACACGATTTTTGACATTAACAAGACAGTGCTTACCAAAGAAAACCGAGGACTTATCCTTATTAATTGCTTGCCCTGAACCCAAACAATATAAGCTTAAGGTAGCCTCCAAAGCTGCCACACTCTTAGGATCACTCTTAGCAAAGAAAATGCTATCATCTGCGAACAGGAGGTGTGAGATAGATGGACCATGACGGCCATTTCGAATCCCATGTAGCTCGCCACTAGCCTCCTTTTGAAATAGCAGACTTGACAAACCTTCCATGCATAAGAGAAAGAGATATGGGCTGATTGGGTCTCCTTGCCTAATACCACAAGATGGAACCACCGATTCAGTTAATTCTCCGTTGACTCTGACAACATAACAAACATTAGTGACACATCGCATCACCGCCTCGATCCAGGAAGGAGCAAAACCCAACTTAGTTAAACACTCATGGAGATAGCTCCACTCCACGCGATCATAAGCCTTCATCATGTCTATCTTCAGGGCAAAGAACGGCTTCTTAACTCGTTGGTGCCGGATTGTATGCAGGCATTCATAAGCAATCAAGGTGTTGTCTGTGATCAATCTTCTGGGAACAAAAGCACTTTGACACTCTGACACCACCACTGGCAGAATTGACTTCAAACGATTCGCCAAAACCTTGGATGCTATCTTATATAGTACATTGCAAAGACTAATAGGACGGAAATTCTTCAAATGTTTCGGCCTGGCCATCTTCGGAATCAACACTATTACAGAATCACAGAAACCTTCAGGAATCGGTCTCCCTTCCAAGAAACCACGAACCGCCTGACAGATATCCTCTCCCAAGAAATCCCAATGATTCTGATAAAAAAGAGCCGGGAAACCATCCGGCCCAGGGGCCTTAGTAGGACCCATCTGGAACAAGGCAGACTTAATTTCGTCATTTGAATAGGGTTTGCACAAATCAACATTCATCTCACTAGTGATCTTGTTCGGAATAGCTTGCACAACATCATCAGCCGTAGGACATGGTCGAGATGTGAAAAGCTTCTCATAATAATCCTGCACCAAACTCTTAATTTCACCTTGAGAGCTGCACACCGTGCCATCCTCACGGTGCAGAGAATGAATCCGGTTAGTTCTCCGTCTGGCCGCCGCACGCGCCTGGAAAAATTTAATGTTTCAATCACCCTCCTTGAGCTAGTCCACCCTAGAACGTTGCCTTTCCATAATTTCCTCCCGCTCGAAAATCTCACATAGTCGACTTTCAATATGCTTCTGTTCCGACAGAGAGGATGGGGAGGGCGGTGAAGCCCTAATAGTAGCCAGACGACGCTCCATCCTACCAATACTCTTACGAATGGAACCAAAAACTTCCTTACTCCAGGACCGTAGAGAACCAGCTACATTCTTTAGGTTCATCCATGTCGATTGCAAAGACAAGCAGCCCTCCCTGCCAGCCGACCACGCTTGCTCAAGAGTATCCTTGTAGTCCGAAGCTCGCAACCACATGGCCTCAAATCTAAAACCCTGTTGAACCGGAACCGTACGACGTTGTTGAGAACCACGATCCAGGTAAACAAGAATAGGATAGTGATCAGATGTGGTGGCGATAACATTCTCCACGAAACAAGCTTCAAATAAATAGGAAAAAAGCACCGTTAGCCATGGCACGGTCTAAACGACACTTAACATGACTGATGTGATCTTGCTTATTGCACCAAGTAAACTTCGGACCCGTGAAACCCAAATCAGCCAGGCCACAGTCAAACATGCAATCTCGGAACGCAGCAATCTGAGCATCAGATCTGTCCCTAGGACCACATTGTCATCTTGTGTAAGCACCTCATTAAAATCACCACAGCAAATCCAAGGACCCATCTAGTTAGGTTGCAACCGTCGTAGAAGTTCCCAAAAGTGAGATCTATCCTCTCTCCTTGGCTCCCCATAGACAAAAGTAGCACGCCAAGGTAAACCTTCTTCTAGTTGCACATAAGCATCAATACAACGCTTATTGGCTGCCTTGACAGTGACTACCGCAGCAGACGACCAGAAAAGAACGAGGCCGCCACTGAGACCCTCACTACTGACAGCAAAACACCCAGAAAAACCCAAGGACCACATGAAATTCTTAACTCTTGTATCCCTCATCTTTGTCTCTGAAAGAAAGAGGAGGGAGGGTCGGTAGAGCTTCACAAGCCAGCGAAGCTCGCCAACTGTCGAGTCCGACCCCAAGCCTCGACAGTTCCAGCATATGATACTCATTGCGTCTGGCGGGGCTGCGTCGCAGCCTCCGCCGGATCCGCCGATCGAGAGTTTGAAGTACGTTGTCTCTTATTTGACTCCATGTCAGAAACCTGCTCCACATCAGAGGAAGTATGTTGAGGATCTATAGTCAAAACCAGAGCTAAAGCATTGGCATCAATAACAGACTGCTTCGGATCAGAAGAAAACACTGACGGTGATGGCTTTGACTTCCTCTTGAGTCCCAAAGTGCTTTGCTTATCATGACCACCCAGGATGAGCTCTCTATCCATAGCCACAACCCTTCCCCTCCCCCGACCACGAGTTGAGGAAGCACGACCGCGGCCCCGTCCGCCTCGCTTAGGCATGGAGGAAACCCCTCCCTCCGTTGCATCCACGTCCACAGGAGTTCCATGCTTAGAACGGCCCGGGAATGCCGAACGGGAGCCACCTGCTTTGACATCAGACTCAAAAGAAAATTTTGAACCACTGACCTTCTTGTGTCCATCCGGAACAACAAGTTTCTTGGAAGCATACGGCAAGTCACCATTATCATCCCTAATGCCTGGACTAGGACACAGGACCGACGAGTGGCCAAGAAGACCACATGAGAAGCAACAAAAGGGAAGTCTCTCATACATCACCGAGTAGGTGTCTGTAGATTGGAGTCTGAGTGAAGTCACTGTCACATAGCGAACAATAGGCTCCTGATCGAACAGCGATCTCAACTCTTACACACATATAACCTCCCCAGCAGCGACCATCAACATCGGCTTCTATCCTGAGAATATTGCCAATGGGTTTAGCAAACTCCATTCCAAGCTTAGCCTTCATCAATCTTGGTGGCAAATGCATTATACGGGCCCAGATAGCCAAACGATCAGACTTTACTTGAAGGGGATGTGTGTTCAGATCAAAAACTTTGAGTAACACAGCATGCTTTCCCACCATCCAAGGCGAACCCTCAATCACCCTGGTTCTGTCCGCCTGGGTACCAAATTCAGCAATAAATACATTGTCCCCAGAAGGGTGGAGTAGCAAACCTTTCCAGTTGCCCCAGGCCGGCCTCAAAGCCGACGAGATTGTCTGAATATGAAGAGTATTGGGAGAAAGTACCTTCCCCACCAAGGCACAATCCGGAGAAACCAGATCGGCCTCATCCTCATCATCCAACACCACTGACAACGCCTCGACCGCCGTTAGCCGAAGCCGTTCCATCAAATCCTCCACATGATCCGCTGAGCACGAACCGCCTACCGAGGATGAAGGCTCTGCCACCATCGCCACACCCTGGCCTGGAAGTGCCCGGACTAGAGTAGCATCACCACCGTCCGGTGCAGACTGCACGCCCCCAAGGGCACAAGTCCCTCCGTCACGTGATCACCCGCCATACAAGTACAGACAGAAACCAAAAACCAGCCTCCGCCGAGGGTGAGTTGCGATACAGAGAACGCCCCTTATTCACCCCGAACAGAGACTGGATATGGAAGCCGCGAGTACCCCGGATCAGTAGGAGACCAAGCGGAATTGGAAGGGAAAGATTTGGATCCGCGAATCACTCGAAGATCCAGACAGCGTTCAAGCCCTAGGAACCGCCCGTCGCCTTAGAGTCGCGGGAGCCTAGGAGAGAGAACATCGCGCAGTTGATGACATTGCCCTTGGTGCATTTGTGTGACCAAAACGTCATAGGAATATAAAATGCAGTGAGCTAGAGGGTTGAACAGTAAAGTTTAGATAACCGGAGGGCTGAAATGGAAATTATGGAGACATTTTTGTGGATAAAAAGGAATGAAAGGACTAAAATGAAACGATAAAGACAAGATGAGGTTTCCTATCCACTCCCTCTTTGCGTCCTCGAAAAAAATCAAGTATTTCTGAAATTCTTTCAAACCTAAAGCTCCATCAGCGCACTTATCAAATTATAACTCAGCATGAGTAGTAGTACTCACATAAATCAACTGCAAGAACAAACAAAAATCAAATTGTACGAGTTGTAGTATCCTCCTTGACAGTGCCCGCAAGCATGCCCTCCGCAATAGTAGTTGCAATCGATACGAAGAGATCATAAATGAAACGTAGCTGCTCTCCCTTCACCTATATGTCCCGCACCACAAAAACCATGTTTGGCATGCTGGTGGACATTACAAAACATGTTACAGCATGAGCAAAAGTTTTGAAAGGACAGAAACCCATCATGTGTGTCCAAGACTACAAATGTCTTGATATATTTTGGAATCAAACACTGCTACAGGAACTAAAACAACAAGCCTCGATATATTTGTATTTTTATTTAATATTCCATGTCCATCAAGAAGGGTGCATAAGGCCTTTTGCACATGGCAAGGTGACCGAGCTTGGAGGAGACATCGTTATGACCTTTTGCACATAACCCATGCAAACAAACACTAGTCATGCGTTGCCCACCAACTTATCCAGCGCTACCAGACGGTGTTGGCTTATGTCCAGGTCAAGGAGTTTTGAACTTAAATAAGAAAGTTATGCACTTGTAATTGAAGTGTTCTTCTGGAAGATGTTAAAATGGTATGCATGAGAAGATCTTACTTGCAAGGTGTTTTTTCTATAATATCTGCAAGGTGATCTTTCTTGAAAAACTTACTGAACACAAGTGTCGGAAATGGTAATCGTAAACTCAAGGGGCACATTTTAATGCAATTCAGAACAAGAAAATTGCGATGGTAGATCTAGAATTAGACTGACTTGAAAATGTATAAATCAATTCTTGAATTAAATACTCGCATCTATAATATGGCACAATGTATACACACCCAAAACAAAAAAGAAGTATCAGGACACTTTTAAAAGCTCATTCCACTGCATTAATTCTATATGAATCTGATAGGGGATGTGAGAAAGCATTATCATAGTTGTGCACCAATGGTAAACTTCCCAAAATTTCTTTTGCAAGCCGAATCCTTCTCCAAGGTCTTGTACTCTTGGTAGGTACCTACATGCTTATTTGCCAACACCTTGTTGTCTGCCTGCCTGATGGTGCATTTTGTGACTCTGAAGCCAGCTGAGATGGTGTATTCTATAGATAGGAAACTGGTGTCAGCATACCCGTTCCTCAAACTGTAAATTAAATGTTGTAAGGTATCAGTTGAACTGAAATGTCCATGGGTTAAATGTGAGAAAAGGGAAACTTTTGATACATGTGTCACACTACCTTCTATTCGTTTAACTAAAGGTTCTAATGTTGGTGGCACATAAGCCTTAGGTGGTTGTGTCAATTAATTCATACTACGTATGTGAACACCCGAAAATCATGGTGTAGGACTGGTAGTATTAGTACATTTTATCTCTGGGTGGTGTTGATATAGTTTTTGTAGCAAACAAATATGCTAAAATTGATAATTTTTAGTTGAAATAATGAACACATCCTAGTAGTAAACTAAGTAATTCCATCATTGTAAGATCACTCGACCGACAAAAAAACAAACAACTAAATTTTGTACTTATATACCTATTTGATTTTTAACTACAGGAAAAATAATACAACAATCGTGTGCCCCTTTATGACCCTAAAGAAATTGATACAATACTCAGACAAAGAAAACCGATAGGATATTTGTTGCTTGTGCAATGTAGATATTACCTGTAGTATAGAAATTTGTGTACGGATAAAAGGTCTCATCACTTATGAGATCTCCTTTACAAATATTTCTGATCTTCATTGACCCAACCTGGAGCATGAAGTTGCCACCCGTCATGGATAGTACAATCAAAATTTTCTCCTCATCATACCCCGCTATCAGTACCATTACAATTATGCAATCATGGCCAATTCTGCATGGAACGAGATGATCCTCCAATTCAATGGTTTTGTGCAGCAGCACCCATCTGGCAACTCCATCACAATCTGACTTCCTCTACCATAATTGAATGGTTGAAAATGACAAAACAACGAGTCCAAGTCCACCATCTTCCATCCGTAAGAGCTGAGAAGTACCGAAGTCACGAAGATCCACATCACTTGGCATGTAAATCACACCAAGACTCTGCCTTTACAGTTCAAAGGCAAGGATCTCACCTTCATGAAAGTAAATTGCATTTTCGACCAGGATGTTGTGCCTTATGAAAAATATTTGTACTCATAGTCACAATCGATAAAATATTTCCCAATACACCAGATGTTGAGTCATAAAAGACAAGCAAATGTTTCCCTATCTCTGACACTGACCATAACCAATTTAAAAGGGCTCAAGAAGCAATCACCGTGCACATGCCCATCTTTGGGGTCAGCGCACAGCATGGTAGCATGACAAAATATCTCATGTTTGTACCTGATCTACTGTGGAAAAGTCACACGCTGTAGTTGGCCAGTGAGGGGATTCCACATGACGATCTGCCGCTGCCACGCGTTGATTAGGACAGTGAGGCCGTGGCGGCATCCCATGAAGTGCCATTGGTCTTGGGGGAGGTCATGGCCCTGTGGAAGGGCAAATCACGTTGCTGGGATGCGGTCAGTGTTGAGGATATGACTATCAGATATGACCCGCCCAAGAAGGGTTGGGTCAACCACCGTGGCGGTTCATCTAAATGAAGCCCAAGAGTATACAAGATGGCGGTTCATAGTTAGACGTGTAAGAGGCCCAAGCCCAGAGGCGGCTAAGGCCCATAAATATGAAACCGCCATCTTGTGTGTAGACTTGTAATGTAAGGCATGTAAGATACGTCACCGAGCCGAACACGTTGTATGAGCCGGCCGGGACTCTATAGGCCACAGGACGTCAACCCGTGTATATAAGGGGACAACCCAGCGGCGGCTTAGGGCAAGAAACATCAAATCGAGAGCCAGGCAAAGCGTATTCGCTCCCTGGTAATCAAAACCCTAGCAATACCACCTCAATTGGAGTAGGCCTTTACCTTCACCGCAAGGGGCCGAACCAGTATAAACTCTCCGTGTCCTTTGTCCCGTTTAACCCCTTTAAGCTAACCTCGTCGCAATGGCTCCACAACTAAGTCCTTCTATAAGGACATCTGCCATGACACTTCCACGGTAGTTGGCACCCACCGTGGGGCTGGCGCACGGTGGTTTCGAGTTCTTAAAGGGCAGCTTCGAAGGGCTCAAGGGATACTTTGTGGGCCGGATGACCAAGAGTCGTCGCGGCAAGCTCTACATCAATGATGCAGGCTCGGGCCCCGAGGTCGGCTTAATTGAGTACGGGTACCAGGTCCCCTTCAGCGGAATCCACGTTTTCATCGGCAAGATTGGCGAGCCGGGCCCTGAGCCGGACATCTGCACCAACATCATCGAGACGGCTCAGTGTGCACGACCCGCCCGGACTCAGCCCGCCGTAAGGCATGTCTTCGTTGGGTTCACCCATGGGGCTGAGTTGGAAGGCTCTGTCTCTGGCGGTGAGATGGAAATCTACTCTGATGATGAGTCCACGGGCGAGACCAATTCAATGTATAAACTGCAATATGGAAGGCTTGGGGGCTGTTCCGATGGCGACAATATTCCGGACACCCGTGAGCCGCCGAAGAGGGTGGTGATCTTCATGGCTGGCACACAGCCGGTTCTTGGCTCAATGGCCACCGCGAATATGACTTCTAGTGCAGCTGCGGTTACGGCAGCCGGGGCTGGCGGTTCAGCTCGCCTGCCGGCTCAAGTCTTAACAGATCTATTGGATGCTCTGCCAACTCTGATGGAGGTTGAGGTAACCCCAGAAAACCAGGAGCAACAGAAGGTAGAAGTGGCTAAATTGCGTGACGGAATTGCGCAAGCTAAAGCTGACTTAGCGGCAGAGAACGCTAGGATGGCTGCAGTACAGGCCGTTTTGGACGCCCAAGCACAGCGGATTCAAGCAGATTCATATCGGCTTAGGGTAGATCAGAACGCTTCACACGAAGTCTTAAGGAGGAAGCACCGGAGTCGTTTTCCCTTGGTTTATGAGTCAAGGGATCTCTTCAACACCCCTGGAGCTGGGGCCAGTAACCCGCCGGTGGTGAATTGGATAGTTGAACCGCCCGGCCAGCCGCATATAAACAACACTCCGCCTCAATGTATGGTGACACCACCGGGTCATTACTCCACCCCCTGGACAACATGATTGTTGCAGCCACCCGATTGGCGGCTCTACCCATCGAGGGTGAAACTCCAACGGCGGTTGAAACCCGAAGGGCCAGAGAGCTTCTTCAAATAGCTTGGTGCAGCAACAGGCTTATTCTTATAGTCATGATCGGATTCATGCGACCCCTCGCCCAAGCCGGAGCTACAGTAGGCACATTGACTCGCCAGCAGTCTCAAGTACTGAACGACACCGTAACCAACCTCACGGACATGACCCGACACACAATGGAGTCAATGCACAGGATTTGGTGGACCAGGCCAGAGCGTGTCGGGAGGCCGAGCTGGCGGCTCATTGATACGTCTCCAACGTATCTATAATTTTTGATTGTTCCATGCTATATTATATCCTATTTTGGACATTATTGGGCTGTATTATACACTTTTATATTATTTTTGGGACTAACCTATTAACCGGAGGCCCAGCCCAGAATTGCTGTTTTTTTGCCTATTTTAGGGTTTCGCAGAAAAAGAATATCACCTTCGGGAACGTGATTTTCGGAACGAACATGATCCAGAGGACTTGGACCCTACGTCAAGCAATCAACGAGGAAGGCACGAGGTAGGGGGCGCGTTCACCTCCCAAGCGCGCCCTCCACCCTCGTGGGGCCCACGTTGCTCCACCGACGTACTTCTTCCTCCTATATATACCTACATACCCCCAAACTACTAGATACGGAGCCAAAACCCTAATTCCACCGCCGTAACTTTCTGTATCCACGAGATCCCATCTTGGGGCCTTTTGCGGAGCTCCGCCGGAGGGGTCATCGATCACGGAGGGCTTATACATCAACACCATAGCCCATCCGATGAAGTATGAGTAGTTTACTTCAGACCTACGGGTCCATAGTTATTAGCTAGATGGCTTCTTCTCTCTTTTTGGATCTCAATACAAAGTTCTCCCCCTCTCTTATGGAAATCTATTCGATGTAATCTTCTTTTGCGGTGTGTTTGTTGAGATCGATGAATTGTGGGTTTATGATCAAGTTTATCTATGAACAATGTTTGAATCTTCTCTGAATTCTTTTATGTATGATTGGTTATCTTCGCAAGTCTCTTCGAATTATCAGTTTGATTTGGCCTACTAGATTGATCTTTCTTGCAATGGGAGAAGTGCTTAGCTTTGGGTTCAATCTTGCGGTGTCCTTTCCCAGTGACAGTAGGGGCAGCAAGGCACGTATTGTATTGTTGCCATAGAGGATACCAAGATGGGGTTTATATCATATTGCATGAGTTTATCTCTCTACATCATGTCATCTTGCTTAAAGCGTTACTCTATTCTCTTGAACTTAATACTCTAGATGCATGTTGTATAGCGGTCGATGTGTGGAGTAATAGTAGTAGATGCAGGCAGGAGTCGGTCTACTTGTCTCGGACGTGATGCCTATATACATGATCATATCTAGATATTCTCATAACTATGCTCAATTCTATCAATTGCTCAACAGTAATTTGTTCACCCACCGTAATACTTATGCTCTCGAGAGAAGCCTCTAGTGAAACCTATGGCCCCCGGGTCTATATTCCATCATATTAATCTTCCAATACTTAGTAATTTCCTTTGCCATTTATTTTACTTGCATCTTTATTTATGTTTATCATAAAAATACCAAAAATATTATCTTATCATATCTATCAGATCTCACTCTCGTAGGTGACCGTGAAGGGATTGACAACCCCTTTATCGCGTTGGTTGCGATGAGTTTATTTGTTTGTGTTGGTGCGAGGGACTCGTGTGTGGCCTCCTACTGGATTGATACCTTGGTTCTCAAAAACTGAGGGAAATACTTACGCTGCTCTGCTGCATCACCCTTTCGTCTTCAAGGGAAAGCCAACGCAGTGCTCAATAGGTAGCACTCATCAACACGCGCCGGTTTATCCGGCAGGTACAGTGGAGGCCGGTGTAACTTCCAAGGCTTTTGGTGTGCTGTGTCTGACGGCGGCTCTACGAAACGAGCGCCTGCCTAAGGACTTTAAAGGCCCCCGTAAGGTACCTAATTATACAGCCGATCAACCCCCTAAGGCGTGGGTGGAGAGTTATGAGATGGCCATGGAGATGCTGGATGTCAGTGAGGCTGCATACGCTAAATACTTCACCATGATGTTGGAGGGGACGGCTCGTACCTAGTTGAAGGGATTGCCGGCTAATTCCATCGGGTCATGGGCGGAGCTGAAGGCCCGGTTTATACAGAATTTCAAAGACACGTGTAAGCAGCCTATGTCGATTGTGGATCTGGTTTCTTGCGTTCAGGCTGAGGGCGAGTCAACAACCAGCTGGGTGCACTAGGTCTCAATCATCATACATTCTTCAGATAATATCAAGGTCGGCTCGGCGGTTCTGATGTTGGAGAAAAAATGCCAGTTCATTCCACTCAAGCAGAAGCTTGGGCGGCTCAAGCGTCATTGCAACGACATGGGGGAGCTGATGGCGGCTCTTGTTAAGTATGCCGACTCTGATGGTACCAAGGACCCCGACTTAGAGGACGAAAGATCGGGAAAGGGAAAGAAGAGTAACAGCATGAAGGGACAACAGTACAACTCTACCAATCAGGGAGGCAACGGTAAGCGCAAGGCTGATGACTTTGTGGCCAACACAGGTGCACACAATGATAACCAGCGTCGTAGGGGACCGTAGGGGCCACCGGCTCCGAGGACAGGATTCGACCTTGAGGCAATGTTAAATCAGCTGTGCCCAAAACATGGAACGGATCGTAAGCCAGCTACTCATTCGTGGAAGGATTGCAGCATAATGAGAAGCTTTCGAGAATCCATCCAGCACCACCATGGCCCAAATGGTGGATCAGGGTCCGGCTCTCATGGTCCAAGTCATGGAGGTGGCGGTTCAAGTTCTAGGTTTCAAGGTCATAGTAACGAGGGTGGTTACAATCAACAGAATAACCAGGGGAATCAATAGCAGCAGCAGCAGTCCGGTTATCAGAGCAATCCAAAACAATTGAATAGTGGGCAGTACCACGTTTTCACCACCAGTTTATGTAAACAGGATCAGAAGCTTCACAAGAGAGCTGTAAACACCGTTGAGCCGGCAGTCCCACGTTATCTACCATGGTCACAGTAGCCCATCGTATGGAGTCGAGAGGATCATCCACCCCGGGTCGATAATCCAGGTCATCTGGCTTTGGTTGTGGCGCCTCAAGTCGGGGGTTATAAGTTTACTAAAGTGCTCATGGATGGAGCTAGCAGCATTAACATCCTTTATTATGAGACCTTCCGATGCATAGGACTGACAGATAAGAATCTTAAGCCGTCGAACACTGTTTTCCATGGTGTTGTGCCAGGTAAATTAGCCTACCTAGTGGGTAAGATATCATTAGAAGTTGCCTTTGGAGATGAGCATGATTTCAGGTCTGAGACACTGAATTTCGAAGTGGTCAAAATCAAAAGCCCTTATAATGCTCTGTTTGGACGGCCGGCTTATGCTAAGTTCATGGTGAGGCCCTATTATATTTACTTGCAGCTTAAGATGTCGGGTTATAAAGGCACCATCACAGTGCATGGGAGTCACAAGGTGGCCTTGGAATGTGAGGAAGGTGATGCAGCTTATGCTGAATCAGTTTGTGCAACGGAGGAGCTGAAATTTTACAAGGACAATGTTGACCCAAACGACATGACGTCCTTGAAAAAACCCACCACAAAGCATGATCCTTCGTTAAAGTTTAAATCGGCAGATGATACTAAAATGATTGATTTCATACCCGGCGACTCATCTAAACAGTTCAACATGAGTGCTAATCTGGATCTGAAATAGGAAAGTGCACTCATCGAGTTCATCCATGAGAATCGGGACATCTTTGCATGGAAGCCTTCAGACATGCCGGGTGTACCGTGGGAACTCGCTGAGCACACTCTTAATATTGATCCAAAGTTTAAACCGGTCAAGCAATTTCTTTGCCGGTTTAACGAGGAGAGGCGGAAGTCCATTGGTGAGGAAGTGGCCCGGCTTTTGGCGGCCGGGTTTATCATTGAAGTTTTTCATCCTGAGTGGTTGGCTAATCCGGTGCTGGTACTCAAAAAGAACGGTACTTGGCGAATGTGTGTGGATTACACGGACTTAAATAAGGCTTGTCCGGCTAATCCGTTTGCTCTCCCTCGTATTGATCAAATTATTGATGCTACGGCGGGTTGTGAGCATTTGAGTTTTTTGGATGCTTATTCTGGTTATCATCAGATCAAGATGGCAGTTAAGGACCAGGAGAAGACGACATTCATTACTCCGTTTGGAGCCATCTGCTATGTGTCTACGCCTTTTGGGCTCAAAAGTGCCCAGGCGACTTATCAGCGGTGTGTGCAAAATTGCCTTCACAATCAGATTGGGCGCAATGTTCATGCTTATGTAGATGATATTGTGGTGAAGTCAAGAGAGAAGGAGACCCTGATTGATGATTTGAAAGAGACGTTCGACAATCTCTGGGTCTACAAAATGATGCTCAACCCGGCTAAGTGTGTCTTTGGCGTACCAGCAGGCAAGCTCTTGGGTTTCCTGGTTTCTAACAGAGGCATTGAAGCTAACCCGGAGAAGATCAAAGCCATTACTTCATTGGCTAAACCGGTGTGTGTTAATGATGTTCAGTGTCTGGCGGGTCGTATTGTGGCTCTGAGGCGGTTCATAAGCCGGCTGGGTGAGAAGGCTATTCCTCTTTTTCAGATGATGAAGAAGACGGATCACTTTGTTTGGAGTGATGCGGCTAATCAAGCGTTTGAGGATCCGAAGGAACAGCTGGCTAAGCCGCCCGTGCTTGCTGCCCCTACTGATAAAGAGCCTCTGTTGTTATATGTGGCTGCTAATAGCCGGGCTATTAGTGTAGCCATCATGGTGGAAAGAAAGGAGGCAGGCAAGGAGTACCCGGTTCAATGACCGGTTTATTACATCAGTGAGGTGCTCATCGAGTCCAAACAGAGGTATCCACACTGGCAGAAGCTTGTATATGGGGTTTTCATGGCAAGCCGGAAGCTTAAGCAATATATTCAAGTCATCCTATCACTTTGGTTAGTTCTGCTCCTTTAGGAGATATCATCCAAAACAAGGAAACCACAGGCCGGGTTGCTAAGTGGGCCATTGAGCTGGGGCCTCACGATTTAAAATATGTGCCTTGTACGGCCATCAAATCCCAGGCACTTGTGGATTTCATCAATGATTGGATAGAGTTACAGGTGTTGGGGAACGTAGCAGAAATTCAAAATTTTCCTACGTGTCACCAAGATCTATCTATGGAAAAACCAGCAACGAGGGGAAGGAGAGTGCATCTACATACCCTTGTAGATCGCTACGCGGAAGCGTTCAAGAGAACGGGGTTGATGGAGTCGTACTCGTCGTGATCCAAATCACCGATGATCCTAGTGCCGAATGGACGGCACCTCCGTGTTCAACACACGTACAGCCCGGTGACGTCTCCCATGCCTTGATCCAGCAAGGAGAGAGGGAGAGGTTGAGGAAGACTCCATCCAACAGTAGCACAATGGCGTGGTGGTGGTGGAGGAGCGTGGTACTCCAGCAGGGCTTCGCCAAGCACCGCAAGAGACGAGGAGGAGAGAGGTAGGGCTGCGCCAGGGAGAGATCAAATCGTCATGTGTTGGGCAGCCCCAAACCTCAACTATTTATAGGAGGAGGGGAGGAGGGTGCGCCCCCTCTAGGGTTCCCACCCCTAGAGGGGCGGCAGCCCTAGATGGGTTTGAGGGGGGCGGCCAAGAGGGGAGAGAGGGGGGGCGCACCTAGGGTGGGCCTTAAGGCCCATCTGGACCTAGGGTTTGCCCCCTCCCACTCTCCTTGCGCCTTGGGCCTTGGTGGGGGGGGGGGTGCACCAGCCCACCTGGGGCTGGTTCCCTCCCACACTTGGCCCACGCAACCTTCTGGGGCTGGTGGCCCCACTTGATGGACCCCCGGGACCCTCCCGGTGGTCCCGATACGTTACCGATAAAACCCGAAACTTTTCCAATGACCAAAACAAGACTTCCCATATATAAATCTTTACCTCCAGACCATTCTGGAACTCCTCGTGACGTCCGGAATCTCATCCGGGACTCCGAAAAACATTCGGTAACCACATACAAAATTCCTTTATAACCCTAGCGTCATCGAACCTTAAGTGTGTAGACCCTACGGGTTCGGGAACCATGCAGACATGACCGAGACACCACTCCGGTCAATAACCAACAGCGGGATCTGGATACCCATGTTGGCTCCCACATGTTCCACGATGATCTCATCAGATGAACCACGATGTCGAGGATTCGATCAATCCCGTATGCAATTCCCTTTGTCTAGCGGTATTGTACTTGCCCGAGATTCGATTGTCGGTATCCCGATACCTTGTTCAATCTCGTTACTGGCAAGTCTCTTTACTCGTTCCGTAACACATCATCCCATGATCAACTCCTTGGTCACTTTGTGCACATTATGATGATGTCCTACCGAGTGGGCCTAGAGATACCTCTCCGATCACACGGAGTGACAAATCCCAGTCTCGATTCATGCCAACCCAACAGACACTTTCGGAGATACCTGTAGTGTACCTTTATAGCCACCCAGTTACGTTGTGACGTTTGGCACACCCAAAGTATTCCTACGGTATCCGGGAGTTGCACAATCTCATGGTCTAAGGAAATGATACTTGACATTAGAAAAAGCTTTAGCATACGAACTACACGATCTTTGTGCTAGGCTTAGGATTGGGTCTTGTCCATCACATCATTCTCCCAATGATGTGATCCCGTTATCAACGACATCCAATGTCCATGGTCAGGAAACCGTAACCATCTATTGATCAACGAGCTAGTCAACTAGAGGCTTACTAGGGACATGGTGTTGTCTATGTATCCACACATGTATCTGATTTTCCCATCAATACAATTTTAGCATGGATAATAAACGATTATCATGAACAAGGAAATATAATAATAACTAATTTATTATTGCCTCTAGGGCATATTTCCAACAGTCTCCCACTTGCACTAGAGTCAATAATCTAGTTCACGTCGTCATGTGATTAACACTCACAGGTCACATCGCCATGTGACCAACATCCAAAGAGTTTACTAGTGTCACTAAACTAGTTCACATCATCATGTGATTAAGACTCAATGAGTTCTGGGTTTGATCATGTTTTGCTTGTGAGAGAGGTTTTAGTCAATAGGTCTGCAACATTCAGATCCGTATGTACTTCGCAAATCTCTAGGTCATATTATAAATGCTGCTTCCACGCTCCACTTGGAGCTATTCCAAATGGTTGCTCCACTATACGTATCCGGTTTGCTACTCAGAGTCATTCAGATAGGTGTTAAAGCTTGCATCGATGTAACCCTTTACGCCGAACTCTTTATCACCTCCATAATCGAGAAACATGTCCTTATTACTCCAAGGACAATTTTTTTTGACCGCTATCTAGTGATCCACTCCTGGATCACCTTTGTACCCTCTTGCCAGACATGTGGCAAGGCACACATCAGGTGCGGTACTTAGCATGGCATACCGTATAGAGCCTATGACAAAAGCATAGGGGACGACCTTCGTCCTTCCTCTTTCTTCTGCCGTGGTCGAGCTTTAAGTCTTAACTTCATACCTTACAACTCAGGCAAGAACTCCTTCTTTGGCTGATCCATCTTGAACACCTTCAAGATCATGTCAAGGTATGTGCTCATTTGAAAGTACCATTAAGCGTTTTTGATCTATCCTTATAGATCTTGATGCTTAATGTTCAAGTAGCTTAATCCAGGTTTTCCATTGAAAAACACCTTTCAAATGACCCTATATGCTTTCCAGAAATTCTACGTCATTTCTGATCCACAATATGTCAACAACATATACTCATCAGAAATTATATAGTGCTCCCACTCACTTCTTTGGAAATACAAGTTTCTCATAAACTTTGTATACACCCAAAATCTTTGATCATCTCATCAAAGCATACATTCCAACTCCGAGATGCTTACTCCAGTCCTTAGAAGGATTGCTGGACCTTTGCATACTTATTAGCATCTTTCAGGATTGAAAAAACCTTCCGGTTGTATCACATACAACCTTTCCTCAAGAAAATCGTCGAGGAAACAATGTTTTGACATCCTATCTGCAAGATTTCATAAATAATGCAGTAATTGCTAATATAATTCCAACAGACTCTTAGCATCGCTACAAGTGAGAAAGTCTCATCATAGTCAACTCCTTGAACTTGTCGGAAAAAATCTTAACGACAAGTCGAGCTTTCTTAATGGTGATACTTACCATCATTGTCCGTCTTTAAAATCCATCTGTACTCAACAGCCTTACGACCATCGAGCCGTTCTGCCAAAGTCTACACTTTGTTTTCATACATGGATCCTCTCTCAGATTTTATGGCCTCAAGCCATTTATCGGAATCCGGGCCCACCATCGCTTCTCCATAGCTCGTAGGTTCATTGTTGTATAGCAACATGACTACCAAGACAGGATCACGTACCACTCTGAAATAGTATGCATCCTTGTCATCCCACGAGGTTTGGTAGTGACTTGATCTGAAGTTTCATGATCACTATCATAAGCTTCCACTTCAATTGATGTAGGTGCCACAGGAACAACTTCCTGTGCCCTGCCACACACTAGTTGAAGAGACGGTTCAATAACTTCATCAAGTCTCCACCATCCTCCCACTCAATTCTTTCGAGAGAAACTTTTCCTCGAGAAAGGACCCAATTCTAGAAACAATCCCTTATTGCTTTCGGATCTAAGACAGGAGGTATACTACAACACCCTCGATGCGGCTATATCTCCCACGTGTCGAAGCACGACCTAGAGGCATAATCGCATTGAAAGCAATGTGGCAAGTGAGGTAATCTTCACACAACCCATGTAATACATAAGGGAAAGAGATACATAGTTGGCTTACAATCGCCACTTCACACAATACATGAGTAAAGCATTACAACATCCAAATACAATCAAGATCCGACTACGGAACCAAAATAAAAGAAGAACCCCAAATGCGACAAGGTCCCCGATCGACCCCAACTGGGCCCCACTACTGATCAACTAGAACGAAACAACATAAAGAACAAGATCTTCATCGAGCTCCTCCTTGAGCTTGGTCGCGTCATCTGCACGGACCCATCGGCACCTGCAAGCTGGTTTTGGAAGTATCTGTGAGCCACGGGGACTCAGCAATCTCGCACCCTCGCGATCAAGAATATTTAAGCTTATGGGTAAGGTAAAGGTATGAGGTGGAGCTGCAGCAAGCGACTAGCATATATGGTGGCTAAACATACGCAAATGAGAGCAAGAAGAGAAGGCAAAGCACGGTCGATAAAAGTATGATCAAGAAGTGATCCTAAAACAACCTACGTCAAGCATAACTCCAACACCGTGTTCACTTCCCGGACTCCGCCGGAAAGAGACCATCACGGTTACACACGCGGTTGATGCATTTTTAATTAAGGTCAACTTCAGGTTTTCTACAATCGAATGTTAACAAATTCCCATCTTCCCATAACCACGGGCACGGCTTGCGAAAGTTCAAATCCCTGCAGGGGTGTCCCAACTTAGCCCATCACAAGCTCTCACGGTCAACGAAGGATATTCCTTCTAGCGGGAAGACCCGATAAGACTCGAAATCCCGGTTACAAGACATTTCGACAAGGTAAAGCTAAACCAGCAACACCGCCCGAATGTGCCGACAAATCCCGATAGGAGCTGCACATATCTCTTTCTCAGGGCACACTCAGATTGTCCTAGGTACGGGTAGGCCAGCCCAGAGTTGCCCCTGGTGGCCACCGGCAGCTGACAGGTTGGACCAACACTCAGAGGAGCACTGGCCCGGGGGGGTTAAAATAATGATGACCCTTGAGTCTGTAGAACCCAAGGGAAAGAAAAGGCTAGGTGGCGAATGGTAAAACCAATGTTGGGCATTGCTGGAAGAGTTTTATTCGAGGCGAACTGTCAAGGGGTTCCCATTATTACCCAACCGCGTAAGGAACGCAAAATCCGGGAACATAACACCGATATGACGGAAACTAGGGCGACAAGAGTGGAACAAAACACCAGGCATAAGGCCGAGCCTTCCACCCTTTACCAAGTATATAGATGCATTAATTAAATAAGATATATTGTGATATCCCAACAAGTAAACATGTTCCAACAAGGAACAACATCTCCATGTTCCAACAAGGAACAAACTTCAATCTTCACCTGCAACTAACAACGCTATAAGAGGGGCTGAGCAATGCGGTAACATATCCAAACAACGGTTTGCTAGGACAAGGTGGGTTAGAGGCTTGGTTCAACAATATGGGAGGCATGATAAGCAAGTGGTAGGTATCGCAGCATAGGCATAGCAAAAGAGCGAGCAACTAGCAAGCAAAGATAGAAGTGATTTCGAGGGTATGATCATCTTGCCTGAAATCCCGCAAGGAAGAAGAACGAGCCCATGAAGAAGACGAATGGACGTAGACGAACGGTTCCTCACAAACACGACGTTATCGGAGCCAACCCGAAGAAGCAACACCGAAAAGAAGCAAACAACACAGTAAACAACCACGACATGAACATGGCATGATGCACAACCAAGTATGATGCATGTCCGATTTAATGAGGCATGGCATGGCAACATGCACAAACAATACAACAAGTTAAATGGAGCTCAATATGCATCGGGATGCATATTGACAGAACACCACATGACATATTTAGTTTGATCTTGTTTATGTATACAACAATATTAAATGTTGTTAAACATGGCAAGAGGGTGAAGCAAATGAAAACTACCTATCTAGGCAAGTTTAAATGTGGCCGGAAGCAACGAACAACAATTCCGGTAAATCCCCATATGCATATATTAGGTTTGGTGCTGTTCTGCCCTAAACATAATTTTAGAGTTGTTAAACATGCTAGATGAGTGCAACATGTTAAACTAGGCATTTTCCACCCCATTTACATATAAAGTTTGTTAAATTTGGAGCTACGGTTCATTAGTTATGAATTAAGTCATTTTAGCATGGCATAGGAGCAAATTTAATCAAACATCATTTTAAACATTTTAAACATAGATGAAAGTTGGATATTATTAAACTAGACCAAATTTTAGACAAGTTTCATATATAAAGTTTTTACATGTGATGCTTAGTTTGTGAGTAATGAAATGCATGAAGACTAGGGTGTTTTCTGCAAAACAGGCACTCTCTGGAAAATAGCTAAATTCACAGTAGCAAGAAAAAAAACAGAACGAGCTACATCTGAAACAGCCCACTTGGCGGCTTGCAGCTCACCTAGCTGGGCTCAGCCCAGGTCGGTGGAGGCGGCCCAGGGGGTGCTGGAGCAGGCCACTGGAGAGAGGTGGTGCTGGGCGTGGAAGCTCTGGGCCACGGCGGGCCTACGAGCGGAGCGAGCAGCTCCTGCCCGTCATCCTCGTGCCCCCGCGCGAGCCAGGAGGAGGAACGACAGTCATGGCGGCGGATGACGGCGGCTCACCGACGGGGAGGCGCAGAGGAGGATCTGGGCGCGGATCCGGGCGTGGAACAGCGGGAAAAGGATGGATCCACCTCGGATCCGACGAGGCAGGGCGTTCATGGCGCGGATGGGGCTCCTCCTGTGAAGATGATAGAGAGAGTTCATGAGGGAGAGAGGGCAAAGAGGAAAAATGAGAAGAGGAGAGGTAGCTGGATCGGCCTAGGAGGTCCTCCGGTGGAGCTTGACGGCGACGGGATCTCCGGTGGCCGCCGGCGACGCTGACGGGGTGCGGCGCAGAAGCGAGGTGGTGCTCGGGGCGGAGGCTGTTGCCTCAATCCAGATTGGATCGAGCGCTACGGGAGGAGCAGCGGAGCGCTTTGGGCGAAGATGGGCTTCCAGGCCCCCGATCCGGATCCTGGCGGGCCCGCGGGCTTCGCGGCGGCGCGGAGAGACCAGGGGCGACGTAGAGGCGCGGGAGCGGCCCTCAGCGGCGGCGCAGGTGGCGGCCGACCCTGTGGGGCGGCGCCAAGTGGTGAGGAGGGGCTGGAGCGGCGCGGAAATTGATGGGGGAGGGGGCTAGAGGTAGGTGGAAGGCTAGGGATGCCCAAAAATGGCAAGGGGACTGTTTAAATAGGGTAGGGGTTAGGGTTTGGTGGGTTTGAGGCCGTTTTCGGACCCTCGAATCGCGATCGTGCGGCTTCGGGCAGAGGGGGACTAGATGGACTGTAGGTGGGCTGGGCAGAGTGCGATGAGCTGAGAGGATAGAAGAGAAAGCAGCCCGACAGCTGTTTCCGGAGACCGAAAACGTCCGACGTAAAGACCGACTATAATGTCGCTATAGTTATCCGTTGGGGCATCGAACGAACTCCGATTGCGATGAAACTTGACAGGCGGTCTACTAACAGTAAAACAACACTGCACGCCAACTTTCATCCCATTCCGAGAAACTTTCCAGCCACTTATAAAATACTATTTTGGACATGCCGCGGGCGCGTGCGAGTGTGTCTGGACATAGAACGAACAACGGAAGGAACAAGGAGGCCGGGACGGATGCAAGTTTTAAAACATGATGATGCAATGCACATGATGACATGACAAGATGCAACACGCAAGCGAATGACAAGGCAACAACAATGAATAATCTGGGGAACACCTGGCACATCGGCCTCAGGGCGTTACAACACTCCACTACGAGAGGATCTCGTCCCGAGATCTAGAATGGCACCGGAGGGAAATTATGGAAGAGAAAGAGAAGAGGTAAAACTAAGTTGCTTCATTGACAAACAAGTGAAACCAAAGAACCTTGAAAAGGTTGAACAAAATGAAAGAAAGAAAAACAACGGAGAAGAACAAAGTTGAAAGAACTCTGTTAAGAAAGAGGAATAAGAAAGAACCGATTCGGGTAGCACTTCGGTTGAAAAGAGATGACGACTTGATAAAATGAGAGAGCTTGAGCAAAAGGGGCATAATACTCCGATTAAATGTATAAACCAAGAAAAGAACACGATCCTGACAAAACAAGAAGATGTGTTGAAGAGGGCAACATCACAACGCCTCTGGAAGGAAGATATAGAAGATATACAATTGAAATAAAAGAATGGGGAAGAAACTGCCAAGTTGTGCCACAATTGAGCTTAAAAAGGCATCCTTAAGAGAATGGTCGAACGGAGTTGTTGGAACACCAACAACGGAAGGACAAGCTTGAGGTGGGCTTATAGAAGACATCTCAACATTATGAGGTGACAACTTGCCACTCACGGAAAAGATTTGATTAGATTTATAAGACAAGGGGACGAGAAACTATTTCACCGGGAGGATAAATGAAGAACTTGGGTCATTTATAAGCGCCATAAATAGCAACAATCTTTAGGGAAAGCTTTAGGTGAAATATAACCCAAGATAACTCCAACGAAGGGATTGATGGATTTAAAAATACCTCATTCTTAACAACATGTGAATCATGAAGCATGAACTCAAATTATCAAGAATGACGTAATACCACCTCTAATGATGCGGAAGAAAGGAATTGCACTCGAGATTGCAAAATGAAGAATGCTTGAGCTCCTTAAAAGAATCTTGATGAAAACTTCGAGAAGGAAATAAATCCTTGATGAACCATCATGTAGAACCTTCATGAAGAACTCCGGTAAAAGAAAGGAATAAAAAGAAAGAGAAGTTGAAAACTGAAGGTGAAACCTTGCAATGATTAGATGGATCTTCGTGATGAGATAAAGCGGAAAAACTGGAGCTCTGGAAAAAAAGAAGAACAAAAGAGATCAAGAATTTGATGAACCTCCGGAATAAGGAATTAATCACTTGGATGGAACAAGAATAAGAATTACGTTATGCGTATCCTTCACCAATTTTAATTGATGACAAGCAACGGATAGCATACAACTTATTCCGTTAGAAAGGATTAAGAGAGATATAAATCAAACTTGAGAAAAGGCTTCAACGAACCACCGTTAGGATTTGAAAGAACAAATGAATTGATATGATAATCAAGGAAGAGAACTCTTGAACGAACCACCGTAAGAATTGAAAAAGAACAAATAAAAGATAGCAAATCACCGGGAAGAATTTGCAAATGAACGAAGATGCTTGAGAGAATCTAGATACATGACAACAAAGGGATCACGAACTGATTAGAGATCACTTGAATGAAGCACCGGTAAGATTTGGAGAACCATAGCTGAAAGCTGTGAATGAATAACCATGAATTGATGAACTCCGGATAACAAACTAAGAATACTCTTGAATTGCTCCGGGTGGGTGAAAAGAATTCCCACAATCGAAAATAATTATGAGAGTATGGCAACAAGCTAGAATCACGAATCTTGAAGAGAATGGAGCAAGATTTAAGAGAAACTCTTCTTTGGTCTTGAAATGTTGAGTGTGACGACGAGAAAACACCACCAAGAATTGTTGAGATACTCCTGAATGAAAATTAGAAAGGTTGAGCCAACGATGGAAAGAATTTGAAAGATCTTGGAGAAAGACATTTTGACTGATGATAAATCATTCTTACGTCAATCTTTGAAATGAATTTGAAAAACTCCGGGAAAATAAGAAGAGTCAGGTAAGATCCTGGGAAAAGACCTGTGGGTTATGGCCCACTCAAAAGATACGCCGTTGAAATGATTAAAGGAGAGATTGCACCGGTTGAATTAAAAGGCTTGCATGAGATAACATCCTCAAAATAGCTTGAACGGATTAAGAGTGGAAACACGAATCTTCTGAGATATCTTTAGCACTCTGGAACAAAAGAATAGCAAGCGGGGAAAATTAAGAGGTGCACCGGCATAAATAGGCATTGGGCAAAAAGAAAAGGAGTATGCTCAATACCAAAGCTTGAATTAAATCTACCGGAGAAGAAAAAGAATGATGAAAGATGAGCTAGTAGAACATCTTCATGGAAAACACCGGGTAAGAACATTGACGGAAAAAGGAATGGAGAGAATTCACAATAATAAAAGGATACTTGAATAAGAAATCTGAGTCCTCGAAGAAGAAGGGTGGGTGGGTGGGAAAAACAAAGACAACTTGGAACGGATGAAACAAACACCGTTGAGAAGACTTGAGTTGATCTTGCGAATGTTGAAGTGATCGGATCCACTTGAAGAGAAGCACACCGGTTAAAAAGGATTGGCAAAAACAATCTTGATGATCAAGAAGGATTGGTATTCACATCGGAGTATGAGAACACCGCTTAAGAACAGGTATGGAATCAACATTTGACTTCGAAGCAACTCGAATACCACAACTCAAAACAAAACAAGGATTGGCTTGCCGAATAAGCCGGAACAAACATATGATAGAGATTTCGTCCGAAGTTTTCGTGGTGGGGCCTACACGGGCTCGATCGTACAGCACCATCATGCACAAGGCAGTGCACATGACATATGAAGCGTCCCCGAGTCGGCATAGCCAAGGACTCTTTAAGACACAACGAGACCACTGTAAAACCAACCGTGGATAGGCGGACCACTAGACGTCGAACCCCAATTTCATATCATACATCTGTCGGAAAGATATCCTAAGAGCTACTTGATTTCCCACTTATAAACTCCCGAAATTTTCCCAGTTATGCAATCAGGTGTTGGGGATACAGGGGAAGCATAATATCTCACCCAAACTAACAAATCCTACATCCAGCTGTATCCATCCTTCAACACATAACCAAGAAAAACTTCGGAAATCGTCTACCTCAACCTTCGAAAAGCATCTGTTATACAAGTTATGGCAATACTCCCGAACTCCCGCCCCAGTACTGGGTGGCGTCGAGGTTATCTCACCAACAACTGCATAAAAGAGATTTTTGATGTCGGCGAACTAAACTCAGGTATTCCAGAACTGCAACGATAAAATTGTGACGACAACACCTCGGAGCTCAACTCCCCGGGACACTGCCACAACCCCTAAATGACAGGAGGCACCAAGAACAATGTTCTCATCACAAATCCATCGGAACGATTCCAAGATACCCGCGTGATCCTAAAATTTTTTTAGTGAAATTTGAGAAGAGAAGAGTCAAAACTCTACGTCAGGATGCCTTACCAGAGCGATGAAGGGACTGGGGAGTAAAAAGAATTCCTAAACTATCCGATATATAATTCCTAAAAGACTCAAAACATTTTTTCTAGACTCAACAACGGCTGCTAATTACGATCAAGCAGTGGGGCTCCTAAGGTCGGGGAAGGCTCTGATTACCAACTTATAACACCCACGATGCGGCTATATCTCCCACGTGTCGAAGCATGACCTAGAGGCATAACCGCATTGAAAGCAATGTCGCAAGTGAGGTAATCTTCACACAACCCATGTAATACATAAGGGAAAGAGATACATAGTTGGCTTACAATCGCCACTTCACACAATACATGAATAAAGCATTACAACATCCAAATACAATCAAGGTCCGACTACAGAACCAAAATAAAAGAAGAACCCCAAATGCGACAAGGTCCCCGATCGACCCCAACTGGGCCCCACTACTGATCAACTAGAACGAAACAACATAAAGAACAAGATCTTCATCGAGCTCCTCCTTGAGCTTGGTTGCATCATCTGCACGGACCCATCGGCACCTGCAAGCTGGTTTTGGAAGTATCTGTGAGCCACGGGGACTCAGCAATCTCGCACCCTCGCGATCAAGACTATTTAAGCTTATGGGTAAGGTAAAGGTATGAGGTGGAGCTGCAGCAAGCGACTAGCATATATGGTGGCTAAACATACACAAATGAGAGCGAGAAGAGAAGGCAAAGCACGGTCGATAAAAGTATGATCAAGAAGTGATCCTAAAACAACCTACGTCAAGCGTAACTCCAACACCGTGTTCACTTCCCGGACTCCGCCGGAAAGAGACCATCACGGGTACACACGCGGTTGATGCATTTTTAATTAAGGTCAACTTCAGGTTTTCTACAATCGGATGTTAACAAATTCCCATCTTCCCATAACCGCGGGCACGGCTTTCGAAAGTTCAAATCCCTGCAGGGGTGTCCCAACTTAGCCCATCACAAGCTCTCACGGTCAATGAAGGATATTCCTTCTAGCGGGAAGACCCGATCAGACTCGGAATCCCGGTTACAAGACATTTCGACAAGGTAAAACTAAACCAGCAACACCACCCGAATGTGCCGACAAATCCCGATAGGAGCTGCACATATCTCTTTCTCAGGGCACACTCAGATTGTCCTAGGTACGGGTAGGCCAGCCCAGAGTTGCCCCTGGTGGCCACCGGCAGCTGACAGGTTGGACCAACACTCAGAGGAGCACTGGCCCGGGGGGGTTAAAATAATGATGACCCTTGAGTCTGCAGAACCCAAGGGAAAGAAAAGGCTAGGTGGCGAATGGTAAAACCAATGTTGGGCATTGCTGGAAGAGTTTTATTCGAGGCGAACTGTCAAGGGGTTCCCATTATTACCCAACCGCATAAGGAACGCAAAATCCGGGAACATAACACCGATATGACGGAAACTAGGGCGACAAGAGTGGAACAAAACACCAGGCATAAGGCCGAGCCTTCCACCCTTTACCAAGTATATAGATGCATTAATTAAATAAGATATATTGTGATATCCCAACAAGTAAACATGTTCCAACAAGGAACAACATCTCCATGTTCCAACAAGGAACAAACTTCAATCTTCACCTGCAACTAACAACGCTATGAGAGGGGCTGAGCAACACGGTAACATATCCAAACAACGGTTTGCTAGGACAAGGTGGGTTAGAGGCTTGGTTCAACAATATGGGAGGCATGATAAGCAAGTGGTAGGTATCGCAGCATAGGCATAGCAAAAGAGTGAGCAACTAGCAAGCAAAGATAGAAGTGATTTCGAGGGTATGATCATCTTGCCTGAAATCCCGCAAGGAAGAAGAACGAGCCCATGAAGAAGACGAATAGACGTAGACGAACGGTTCCTCACAAACACGATGTTATCGGAACCAACCCGAAGAAGCAACACCGGAAAGAAGCAAACAACACAGTAAACAACCACAACATAAACATGGCATGATGCACAACCAAGTATGATGCATGTCCGATTTAATGAGGCATGGCATGGCAACATGCACAAACAATACTACAAGTTAAATGGAGCTCAATATGCATCGGGATGCATATTGACAAAACACCACATGACGTATTTAGTTTGATCTTGTTTATGTACCCAACAATATTAGATGTTGTTAAACATGGCAAGAGGGTGAAGCAAATGAAAACTACCTATCTAGGCAAGTTTCAATGTGGTCGGAAGCAACGAACAACAATTCCGGTAAATCCCCATATGCATATATTAGGTTTGGTGCTGTTCTGCCCTAAACATAATTTTAGAGTTGTTAAACATGCTAGATGAGTGCAACATGTTAAACTAGGCATTTTTCCACCCCATTTACATATAAAGTTTGTTAAATTTGGAGCTACAGTTCATTAGTTATGAATTAAGTCATTTTAGCATGGCATAGGAGCAAATTTAATCAAACATCATTTTAAACATTTTAAACATAGATGAAAGTTGGATATTATTAAACTAGACAAAATTTTAGACAAGTTTCATATATAAAGGTTTTACATGTGATGCTTAGTTTGTGAGTAATGAAATGCATGAAGACTAGGGTGTTTTCTGCAAAACAGGCACTCTCTGGAAAATAGCTAAATTCGCAGTAGCGGGAAAAAAAACAGAACGGGCTACATCTGAAACAGCCCACTTGGTGGCTTGCAGCTCACCTAGCTGGGCTCAGCCCAGGGGGTGCTGGAGCAGGCCGCTGGAGAGAGGTGGTGCTGGGCCTGGCAGCTCTGGGCCACGGCGGGCCTACGAGCGGAGCGAGCAGCTCCTGCCTGTCATCCTCGTGCCCCCGCGCGAGCCAGGAGGAGGAACGACAGTCATGGCGGCGGATGACGGCGGCTCACCGACGGGGAGGCGCAGAGGAGGATCTGGGGCGCGGATCCGGGCGTGGAACAACGGGAAAAGGATGGATCCACCTCGGATCCGACGAGGCAGGGCGTTCATGGCGCGGATGGGGCTCCTCCTGTGAAGATGATAGAGAGAGTTAATGAGGGAGAGAGGGAAAAGAGGAAAAATGAGAAGAGGAGAGGGAGCTGGATCGGCCTAGGAGGTCCTCCGATGGAGCTTGACGGCGACGGGATCTCCGGTGGCCACCGGCGACGCTGACGGGGTGCGGCGCAGAAGCGAGGTGGCGCTCGGGGCGGAGGCTGTTGCCTCGATCCAGATTGGATCGAGCGCTACAGGAGGAGCAGCGGAGCGCTTCGAGCGAAGATGGGCTTCCAGGGCCCCGATCCGGATCCTGGCGGGCCCGCAGGCTTCGCGGCGGCGCGGAGAGACCAGGGGCGACGTGGAGGCACGGGAGCGGCCCTGAGCGGCGGCGCAGGTGGCGGCCGGCCCTGTGGGGCGGCGCCAAGTGGCGAGGAGGGGCTGGAGCGGTGCGGAAATTGATGGGGGAGGGGGCTAGAGGTAGGTGGAAGGCTAGGGATGCCCAAAAATGGCAAGGGGACTGTTTAAATAGGGTATGCGTTAGGGTTTGGTGGGTTTGAGGCCGTTTTCGGACCCTCGGATCGCGATCGTGCGGCTTCGGGCAGAGGAGGACTAGATGGACTGCAGGTGGGCTGGGCAGAGTGCGATGAGCTGAGAGGATAGAAGAGAAAGCAGCCTGACAGCTGTTTCCGGAGACCGAAAACGTCCGACGTAAAGACCGACTATAATGTCGCTATAGTTATCCGTTGGGGCATCGAACGAACTCCGATTGCGATGAAACTTGACAGGCGGTCTACTGACAATAAAACAACACAACACCGCACGCCAACTTTCATCCCATTCCGAGAAACTTTCCGGCCACTTATAAAATACTATTTCGGACATGCCGCGGGCGCGTGCAAGTGTGTCTAGACTCAGAACGAACAACGGAAGGAACAAGGAGGCCGGGACGGATGCAAGTTTTAAAACATGATGATGCAATGCACATGATGGCATGACAAGATGCAACACGCAAGCGAATGACAAGGCAACAACAATGAATAATCTGGGGAACACCTGGCACATCGGTGTCGGGGCGTTACATATACCCAACTGTTTTGGGTGTCCTATGAAGATGCATTTATCCGCTTTGGGTTCGAGCTTATCAGCCTGAAACTTTTTTCACATAAGCGTAGCAGCCCCAAACTTTTAAGAAATAACAGCTTAGGTTTCTCTAAACCATAGTTCATACGGTGTCATCTCATCGGAATTACGTGGTGCCCTATTTAAAGTGAATGCGGTTGTCTCTAATGCCTAACCCATAAACTATCGTGGTAATTCGATAAGAGACATCATGGTATGCATCATATCCAATAGGCTGCAGTTATGATGTTCGGACACACCATCACACTATGGTGTTCCAGGCTGTATTAGTTGTGAAACAATTTCCACAATGTCTTAATTCTGTGCCAAACTCGTAATTCAGATATTCATCTCTATGATCATATCATAGATATTTTATCCTCTTGTCACGACGATCTTTCAACTTCACCCTGAAATTACTTGAACCTTTCAATAATTCAGACTCGTGATTCATCAAGTAAATATACTCAACATCTACTCAAATCATCTGTGAAGTAAGAACATAACGATATCCACTACATGCCTCAGCACTCATTGGACTGCACACATCAAAATGTATTACTTCCAACAAGTTGCTTTCTAGTTTCATTTTACTAAAAATGAGGCTTTCAGTCATCTTGCCCATGTGGTATGATTTTCATGTCTCAAGTGATTCAAAATCAAGTGAGTCCAAACGGTCCATTTGCATGGAGTTTCTTCATGCATATACACCAATAGACATGGTTCGCATGTCTCAAACTTTTCAAAAACGAGTGAGCCCAAAGATCCATCAACATGGAGCTTCTTCATGCGTTTTATACCGATATGACTTACGTGGCAGTGCCACAAGTAGGTGGTACTATCATTACTATCTTTTGGCATGAACATGTGTATCACTACGATCGAGATTCAATAAACCATTCATTTTAGGTGTAAGACCATTGAAGGTATTATTCAAATAAACAGAGTAACCATTATTCTCCTTAAATGAATAACCGTATTGCGATAGACATAATCCAATCATGTCTATGCTCAATGCAAACACCAATCTCGATGGTAGAGGGAGCGTACGATATTTGATCAACCTTGGAAATACTTCCAACACATATCGTCATCTCACCTTTAGCTAGTCTCCGTTTATTCCGTAGCTTTTATTTCGAGTTACTAACACTTAGCAACCTAACCGGTATCTAATACCCTGGTGCTACTAGGAGTACTAGTAAAGTACACATTAACACAATGTATATCCAATATACTTCTATCGACTTTGCCAGCCTTCTCATCTACCAAGTATCTAGGGTAATTCTGCTCCAGTGGTTGTTCCCCTTATTACAGAAGCACTCAGTCTCGGGTTTGGGTTCAACCTTGGGTTTCTCCACTAGAGCAGCAGCTGATTTGCCGTTTCATGAAGTCTCCCTTCTTGCCCTTGCCCTTCTTGAAACTAGTGGTTTTCACTAACCATCAACAATTGATGCTCCTTCTTGATTTCTACTTTTGCGGTGTCAAACATCGCGAATATTTCAAGGATCATCATATCTATCCCTGATATGTTATAGTTCATCACGAAGCTCTAGCAGCTTGGTGGCAATGACTTTGGAAAAACCATCACTATCTCATCTGGAAGATTAACTCCCACTCGATTCAAGTGATTGTGTTACTCAGACAATCTGAGCACAAGCTCAAGATTGAGCTTTTCTCCCTTATTATGCAGGCTAAGAAAATCGTCGGAGGTCTTATACCTCTTGACGTGGGCACGAGCCTGAAATCCCAATTTCAGTCCTTGGAACATCTCATATGTTCTGCGATGTTTCAAAAACGTCTTTGGTGCCTCAATTCTAAACCGTTTAACTGAACTATCACGTAGTTATCAAAATGTGTATGTCAAATGTTCGCAACATCCACAGACGACGTTCGAGGTTCAGCACACTGAGCGGTGCATTAAGGACATAAGCCTTCTATGAAGCAATGAGGACAATCCTCAGTTTACGGACCTAGTCCGCATAATTGCTACTATCAACTTTCAACTAAATTTTCTCTAGGAACATATCTAAACAGTAGAACTAAAGCGCAAGCTACGACATAATTTGTGAAGATCTTTTGACTATGTTCAGGATAATTAAGTTCATCTTATGAACTCCCACTCAGATAGACATCCCTCTAGTCATCTAAGTGATTACATGATCCGAGTCAACTAGGCCGTGTCCGATCATCACGTGAGACGGACTAGTCATCATCGGTGAACATCTTCATGTTGATCGTATCTACCATACGACTCATGCTCGACCTTTCGGTCTCTTGTGTTCCGAGGCCATGTCTGTACATGCTAGGCTCGTCAAGTCAACCTAAGTGTTTCGCGTGTGTAAATCTGTCTTACACCCGTTGTATGTGAACGTTAGAATCTATCACACCCGATCATCACGTGGTGCTTCGAAACAACGAACTGTCGCAATGGTGCACAGTTAGGGGGAACACCTTCTTGAAATTATTATGAGGGATCATCTTATTTACTACCGTCATTCTAAGTAAACAAGATGCATAAACATGATAAACATCACATGCAATCAAATAATAGTGACATGATATGGCCAATATCATATAGCTCCTTTGATCTCCATCTTGGGGCTCCATGATCATCTTGTCACTGGCATGACACCATGATCTCCATCATTATGATCTCCATCATCGTGTCTTCTTGAAGTTGTCTCGTCATCTATTACTTCTACTACTATGGCTAACGCTTTAGCAATAAAGTAAAGTAATTACATGACGTTTAAGTTGACACGCAGGTCATAAATAAATAAAGACAACTCCTATGGCTCCTGCTGATTGTCATACTCATCGACATGCAAGTCGTGATTCCTATTACAAGAACATGATCAATCTCATACATCACATATCATTCATCACATTCTTCTTGGCCATATCACATCACATAGCATACCCTGCAAAAACAAGTTAGACGTCCTCTAATTGTTGTTTGCATGTTTTACGTGGCTGCTATGGGTTTCTAGCAAGAACGTTTCTTACCTACGCAAAAACCACAACGTGATATGCCAATTGCTATTTACCCTTCATAAGGACCCTTTTCATCGAATCCGATCCGACTAAAGTGGGAGAGACAGACACCCGCTAGCCACCTTATGCAACTAGTGCATGTCAGTCGGTGGAACCAGTCTCACGTAAGAGTACGTGTAAGGTCGGTCCGGGCCGCTTCATCCCACAATGCTGCCGAATCAAGATTGGACTAGTAACGGTAAGCATATTGAACAAAATCAATGCCCACTACTACTTTGTGTTCTACTCGTGCACAGAATCTACGCAATAGACCTAGCTCATGATGCCACTGTTGGGGAACGTAGCAGAAATTCAAAATTTTCCTACGTGTCACCAAGATCTATCTATGGAGAAACTAGCAACGAGGGGAAGGAGAGTGCATCTACATACCCTTGTAGATTGCTACGCGGAAGCGTTCAAGAGAACGGGGTTGATGGAGTCGTACTCATCGTGATCCAAATCACCGATGATCCTAGTGCCGAACGGACGACACCTCCGTGTTCAACACACGTACAACCCGGTGACGTCTCCCATGCCTTGATCCAGCAAGGAGAGAGGGAGAGGTTTAGGAAGACTCCATCCAGCAGCATCACAACGGCGTGGCGGTGGTGGAGGAGCGTGGTACTCCAGCAGGGCTTCGCCAAGCACCGCAAGAGACGAGGAGGAGAGAGGTAGGGCTGCGCCAGGGAGAGATCAAATCGTCATGTGTTGGGCAGCCCCAAACCTCAACTAATTATAGGAGGAGGGGAGGAGGGTGCGCCCCCTCTAGGGTTCCCACCCCTAGAGGGGCGGCA
>NC_041390.1:4069922-4078546 GCF_002162155.2 Triticum dicoccoides | reverse complement strand
GGGGCGCACCTAGGGTGGGCCTTAAGGCCCATCTGGACCTAGGGTTTGCCCCCTCCCACTCTCCCTGCGCCTTGGGCCTTGGTGGGGGGGGGGGGTTGTACCAGCCCACCTGAGGCTGGTCCCCTCCCACACTTGGCCCACACAACCTTCTGGGGCTGGTGTCCCCACTTGGTGGACCCCCGGGACCCTCCCGGTGGTCCCAGTACGTTACCGATAAAACCCGAAACTTTTCCAGTGACCAAAATAGGACTTCCCATATATAAATCTTTACCTCCGAACCATTCCGGAACTCCTCGTGACGTCCGGGATCTCATCTGGTACTCCGAACAACATTTAGTAACCACATACAACATTCCTTTATAACCCTAGCATCATCGAACCTTAAGTGTGTAGACCCTACGGGTTCAGGAACCATGCAGACATGACCGAGACACCTCTCCGGTCAATAACCAACAGCGGGATCTGGATACCCATGTTGGCTCCCACATGTTCCACGATTATCTCATCGGATGAACCACGATGTCGAGGATTCGATCAATCCCGTATACAATTCCCTTTGTCTAGCGGTATTGTACTTGCCCGAGATTCGATTGTCGGTATCCCGATACCTTGTTCAATCTCGTTACCGGCAAGTCTCTTTACTCGTTCCGTAACACATCATCCCATGATCAACTCCTTGGTCACTTTGTGCACATTATGATGATGTCCTACCGAGTGGGCCTAGAGATACCTCTCCGATCACACGGAGTGACAAATCCCAGTCTCGATTCGTGCCAACCCAACAGACACTTTCGGAGATACCTGTAGTGTACCTTTATAGCCACCCAGTTACGTTGTGATGTTTGGCACACCCAAAGTATTCCTACGATATCCGGGAGTTGCACAATCTCATGGTCTAAGGAAATGATACTTGACATTAGAAAAAGCTTTAGCATACGAACTACACGATCTTTGTGCTAGGCTTAGGATTGGGTCTTGTCCATCACATCATTCTCCCAATGATGTGATCCCGTTATCAACGACATCCAATGTCCATGGTCAGGAAACCGTAACCATCTATTGATCAACGAGCTAGTCAACTAGAGGCTTACTAGGGACATGGTGTTGTCTATGTATCCACACATGTATCTGAGTTTCCTATCAATACAATTCTAGCATGGATAATAAATGATTATCATGAACAAGGAAATATAATAATAACTAATTTATTATTGCCTCTAGGGATATTTCCAACAACAGGCACCTGAGGAAAAACCGGATAACACATATTGGACTATTCACTTTGATGGGTCCAAACAGTTGGAGGGCTCGGGGGCTGGAGTCGTCTTGACTTCCCCATGAGGTGACAAATTTTCTTATGTTCTCCGGCTAATATTCCCATGTACTAACAATGCAGCTGAGTATGAGGCTTTACTCCATGGTCTTCGGATGGCTAAGGAGATGAACTTAAGCCGGGTAAGGTACTTTCGCGATTCAGATCTGGTGGCTCAGCAAGTTTCTGGTACTTGGGATTCTTAAGATCCGCTCATGGCGGCTTACCGCCGAGAGGTTGATGCCATTGGGGTCATTTCAAGGGCTATCAAGTTGATCATATTGATCGCAGGAAGAATGAGGCAGCTGATACTTTAAGCCGGCTAGGGTCTCAGCGTAAGCCGGTGCCACCTAACACGTTCCTGGACATTTTGCTTAACCCTTCTATCAAATTGCGTACAGAGGAGGACCTTGCTGTTCCTAACCCGGAGGCACAATTGGTGGCAGCTCTTCGTGCTATTCCTGATTGGATGGTTCCGTATTTGGCTTACATGACCCGGGGTGAGTTGCCAGAGGATGAGGTCTTGGCTAGATGGTCTAAGTCAATGGCGATCGTCAATGGGGAGTTGCACCATCGTAGTATCACGGGGGTGTTTCAACATCGCGTCTCTCCTAAAGAAGGTTGTGAGATTCTACGAGAGATCCAAAAAGGAGATTGTGGTCATCATGCCGGCTCTAAATATCTTGTAGCCAAGGCTTTCCGTCATGGGTTCTGTTGGTTGACGGCTCACGCTGATGCTGAGGATTTGGTAAGGAGATGTGATGGCTGTCAGAAATTTGCACGATGAGCTCATGTGACGGCTCAAGAATTGAGGATGATTCCAATTACTTGGCCGTTCGCAACTTGGGGGCTTGATATGGTTGGGCCTTTTAAGAGATCCAAGGATAAGAAGACCCACCTCTTGGTGGCAGTTGATAAGTTTACTAAGTGGGTTGAAGCAGAACGGGTTAGTAAATGTGATGCGACAACGGCGGTTCAATTCATGAAGAAGGTGATCTTCCATTTTGGCTTTCCACACTGCATCATAACAGATAATGGCACTAATATATCTAAAGGTGTCATGGAGGAATTTTGTCAACGAGAGCATATCCGCCTTGACGTTTCTTCTGTAGCTCACCCTCAATACAATGGGCAGGCAGAACGAGCAAATTAGGAGATTCTGCAAGGTATCAAGCCCCGGCTTATGGTTCCTTTGCAGAGAACGCCGGGTTGTTGGGTGGAGGAGTTACCCTCAGTGGTATGGAGCATCAACACGACCCATAATAGATCTGCGGGTTACACACCTTTTTTCATGGTTTATGGGGCAGAGGCGGTTCTCCCTAGTGACATCCGTCATGATTCACCCCGGGTGGCGGCTTATGTTGAGGCTGACAATGAAAAGGTGTGTCAAGACGCACTTGACTTATTGGATGAGGAGCGTGACCTCCCGGCGTCTCGTTCGGCGATTTACCAGAAAGACCTATGGCGTTATCACAGCTACCGGGTCAAAACCAGAACCTTTCAAGAAGGCGGCTTAGTGCTCCGGCCCATCCAAGATCAGACAGATATGCACAAGTTATCACCACCTTGGGAAGGATCTTTTGTGGTCAACAAGAACTTACATAATGGGTCATACTACTTTATCAATGTTCGAGAACGCACATCGGAGGAGGAGACCCGTCGGCCGTGGAACATTGCTCATCTTCGGCCCTATTATACTTGAGCCTCCGGCTCTCATGATGTATATATTATAAGCAGTATAATAAAGCCGGCATCCCTAATAATTCAGGGCCTCTGTCGTTTCACTTTTTCAAAGCTGAGTCTTTATCATCATTTAAGAGGCTTGACACCCACAACTTCAAGGACCAAAGAGAGTTGGATGCACAACACAGCTCAAAGATAGGTCCCTGATGATCATTTGGGGGCTTCCTGCTCATCGAGCATAGCTGTCGGTACCCTCTTGATCGGCACAATGCCAAAATTTATATGATCACTTGGGGGCTTCCTGCTCATCGAGCATAGCTGTCGGTACCCTCTTGATAGGCGCAAGGCCAAAGGGTTATATGGTCACTTGGGGGCTTCCTGTTCAAACATAGGTGTCTTCACCAAAGAGAACATAGTTGTCGGTACCCTCTTGATCGGCTCAATGCCACACAGGTAAGTATGTCACTTGCGGGCTTCTTGTTCAAACATAGGCGTATCTGACCAAAGAGAACATAGCGTTACTACCCTCTTGACTAGGTTTGTTCAAACATAGGCGTATTCGACCGAAGAGAACAAACTCTGACCGGGTCATCCTACGTGTAACACCAGCTGCTTCAACTCCATCAGGTCATCCTGATTGACCCGTCGAACTCTTAACAATCAGTCTTTACGGCGTATTCGAACAAGATCTGAGCTCAATTAAGGTTCAAACGGCGGCTTGTCATGTAAGAGTATGGTTTACAGAATCAGATGGATCCAGGCTTCATAAGCCGCCTTCCTTGGAACTTGGATAAATCGGCCCATGATACTGTTACTCTGGCCCCGCGTACTCCTCATAAGTCTTTGAGCAAGACCAGACTTATCCAGGGTTTAAATGTCGATTGGGCACACTATGAGTCAGGATCACGACAGCACGAACAATCCAGTGGCTCCGACTAGTTTCATTTAAGGAGACACTTTGGTTTGACAGTCTACGAAAGCCTTGAATTTCTTTTGATTTCTTATTCATATTTGAGTTTTTCACTGTCTTCCATTTTTTCATAAGTCGGGCCCAGCTGCCCTGTTTACGACTCATATTGGAAGCACACTTTGGGTTTATACAAACCGTTAGGAGGACAAACTTTAAATCGCCAAAGTGTGATGAATACTATGGTTGGAGTTATAGTTCTAACACCTCCAAATTTCACGAAGCTGATAAGCCGACAGTTTAAGTATATACCATAGGTATGATGTTCTACTTAAGCAGTTATCAGACCAGCTCTGGTTATGGACTATTCGTCCCCAACAGCTTTAATTGGGTATCATGACCCACCCGGCGGTAAGCCGCTAGGGCCCTTGTGTTTCCTTTGTGTGCAGGATCATAATAATTCCTATCTTCATAAGTCAAAGACTATCATACACAGAGTGGTTTTTTAAACCAGTGGATCAACAATATTATGCAAAACAGAAACATGCTCGATGGCATGGCAAAGTGAAGTTTTAACTACCCTATTACATGGCTTCATGAGCCAAAATGAGATCAAGTGTTTTCAAAGATGATGTCTTTAAACCACCTGGCGGTTCAATCTTCTTGACCTTGCTGATGGGACGCCTCCGATTCATCCCTTGCCGGTTCTTCTTCCTCCTCCGCCGTCTGGAAGTTTGGTTTGGACCAGTCAAAGTTGCGCAAGGCGTGTAATTCAGCTTCATCATCAACAAGATTGGACGGGTCAATTTCAGGGGAGAAGGTGTGCTTACGAATTGGAGGAATCAGATCCATCACTTTATATGCTGGGGTAGACATCTTCTGATTGTCCGCATCGGAAGCCGGCTGATATTTGGAAAGATTGGTCTCTTCAGCGATGACTGTTGCATGAGGACGAATCTCTTTGGCACAGGCGGCAAAATATTGCTGATGAAAAGAAGTTCCATCTTCCTTTAAGCTAGGATACCTACTGGCCACATCTGCCCAGTCAAATTCCGGTACCCATGCTTTGGCACGACTCAAGGCTGTTACAACTCCGACTCTCGCACATGACCGTTTGATTTCTTGAAGTCTGGTGGGCAAGATGGAAAATTTCTTCAACACATCACTTAACAGGTTTGGTCCTTGATTAGTTGGGGAGATGGTAGCAAGAGTCCGTTGAGCTCCGGTGTACAATTGTTCAACAAGAGTATAAAACGCCTTGAGCTTCACAAGAGTGTCTTGGCTAAGGTTGCTACTCCTGGGACCTGAGTAAGTCATAGATTGGTTAAAATGACGGCTTACATTATGGTGACAAGTACTCACTTTGGATGAATAACAAGGCGACTCACCGAAGATAGTAGAAACCATCTGAGACACACGGTGTTTTAAACCGGAGACCTCACTGGTCACCTCCTGAAGAGTTGCTTCTGTTTTCTGGGCCCGCTGCGTTAAAACAGTCTTTTCTTCAACCCAAGTCTTTTTCTCCACTTCAAAGCTGGTCTTCAACTTTTCTGACTCAGCCACACTAAACTGGAATTTCAATTCAGCTTTTCGGGTCTCATTTTCTTGAGCCGCCAGTCGGGTCTTGGCATCGTTCAGTTGAGATTCCAATTCAGCAGTAGCAGCCTGCGTACAACACATATTTATCAAACATATTTCATGGTGGATTACAATAATATAAGTCCCAAGTCCTTTGCAAGCAACAACGCTTGGCACTTGGGGGCTAATGTCTGTCAAAACAATTTTTCAAAGAAACGGCTCTTATGAATAAAGTCCCAAGCACTTTGCAAGCAACACTACTTGGCACTTGGGGGCTAATGCATATTGCTTGTATCTTAGTAATGATGAACCGGGTGTGCTATAAATAGTCTCAGCCGACTCATGGGGACTATGCAGTTAAGCTCTACTATTTTACACAGTGATCTATAGGACCGACTCATTCATATTGATTAAACCGGCCCTTGGGGACTACGAATGCAAAATTACGCTATTTCAGCATCCGGTTTAGTTTTAAACCAGACTTGGAGGGAATCTAGGACAGAAGTTTATGATTCTTCTAAAGTCTACAGATTATTCATTCTTATCATAATCAGAAGACTTGGGGGCTAGCAGAATATACATAACTTATGTAAGCCGGATGGCATACCTCATACTTCTAATGCATCTGCTTCACCATCTCAATTTCCAAATCACGGCTGGAGTGTACTTGATTGAGATAACCAGACAATACTTCACTACTGCTCAATTGAGCATAGTGGGAGACATCAAATCTCACTTTCCGTCTCCCCATGACTTCTTGCTTGGCAGAATGTCTGGCTAGCACAGTTGGGTTCCCCGGTTTAGTGAAACCAGTGCTAGTAATCAGAATGTCGTCAGCATAAATCTCTGGCGGGTTAAGTGAGTTTGACGGTTCAGTAGTTGAAGGGTCAATGTTGGTTTGATCAACAGACAACTCATGCATCTCAGATTGAGTGTTGGAAGCCGGATCTTCTGGTTGTTGTTCTGAGGTTTCTGGTGCAGAAGCTTGTTGGTCCGGTTCAACAACTTTATGGTCTTCAGTCGGCTTGGATACCCTTGCTCTCTTATTAGACTTTGCTTGTCCACTGAGACAGTTAGAAAAAATCAGTATAATGGTGAGGATATGAAAGTACAGGATAAAAGTAATTGTTCTTACCCGGGGGCAGTCTTAAAAGCCGGCAGCTAGGTCTGAGATGAATCGCCAGAGGAAGAACGAGAAACTTCCTGCAAGTTTGAATCAAAGGAATTGAGTGGCTGGCAAAAGAGATCCGCCAAGAAAATAAACGATTTAAGGTTTAAAAGAACCTCATTTTGGCGTTTTCGAGGAGGAGGAGTGTTTGGTAAACCGGATGATAATTCTTCACCTCCACTGGTCCGGGTTTGGCGGCGGTTCTCGTGTTGTTGTCGTTTCAAAAGAAAGTGAGGATCTAAATAAGCCAAGGGGTGTGAAAACCTTACTTTCCAGGTTACTCGCTAAAGTTTCTGTCTTGGCAAAGGTTCTGAGTCGGGGGAAATAATAGTTACCTCTTCTTCAACTGCTTGGCTGGCTCCCGTGTCATCCTGATAATAGTCAGTGTCAACAAGATAGTTGAAAAACAAGCTAAGAGAGTCAAGGGATGCCTCTGACTCAGAGGTGTCATCCAGCTTAAACAGATCAAAAGCACTTGACTTCTTCTTGGATTTCTTGCTGGTCTTTTTGGTGGCTTTCGCGGCAGCCCTAGCCTTTTTGGCGGCTTCATGGTCATATTTTTCGTTCCAGAAGTCAGATTTAGCCTGCGGAAGAGTAACATACTTGAGTTTACATAATATTTGGATGAAGAGGTAAGGTAAGGGAAATCAAGAGACTTACATCTGGCGGCGGGTTAAGCTTGCAGAAAGGGTTCAGACACACTTTGCTGCACTCTTCGAATTTTCCATTTACGAGTGTTGTTGCCATTTCAATAATGCCATCTTCAGTCAGGCGCAGAGAGCTATGGCGTAATGGATCGTCTGATCCTCCGGTATAAGTACACATCAAGCCAGATCGGCGGCTTAAGGGTATGATCCGCCATGCGACCCAGCATCGGACCAAATCAACTCCAGTTAAACCGTTTCCTAGAAGGGTGTAACACCCTCGATGCGACTATAGCTCCCACGTGTCGAGGCACGACTTAGAGACATAATCACATTGAAGGCATATGTCGCAAGTTAGGCAATCTTCACAACATCCCATGTAATATGATAATAAAAGGGGAGATAACATAGTTGGCTTACACTCGCCACGTCAATCAAGTACATAAATAACATTACATCATCCAAACACTCATGGCCCGACTACGGCGCCAAAATAAAAGAGAACCCAACAAGCGACACGGTCCCGTTCACCCCCAACTGGGCACCACTACTGATCATCGGGAAAGGAAACATAGTAACGTTGAGAGTCTTCGTCGAACTCCCACTTGAGCTCATACGCGTCTCCTGGAGCGGAATCATCAGGCCCTGCATCTGGTGTAATAGTAATCTGTGAGCCACAGGGACTCAGCAATCTCGCACCCTCGCGATCAAGACTATTTAAGCTTATAGGTATGGCAAGGTAAATATAAGTGGAGCTACAGTAAGCGACTAGCAAGTATGGTGGCTAACTTATTCGCAAAAGAGAGCGAGAAGAGGAGGCAAGGCGCGAGCGAGAAACTAGAGAGCAACCTGCGCAAACATTACTCCAACACCGTGTCCACTTCCCGGACTCCGCCGAGAAGAGGCCATCACGGTAACACACTCAGTTGATTCATTTTAATTAATTAAGGTTCAAGTTATCTACAACCGGACATTAGCAAATTCCCATCTGCCCATAACCGCGGGCACGGCTTTCGAAAGTTCAAATCCCTGCAGGGGAGTCCCAACTTAGCCCATGACAAGCTCTCACGGTCAACGAAGGAATAGACCTCCTCCCAAGACGTTCCGATCAGACTCGGTATCTCGGTTACTCAAGACACTTCGATAGGTTAAAACAAGACCAGCAACACCGCCCGAATGTGCCGACAAATCCCGATAGGAGCTGCACATATCTCGTTCTCAGGGCACACTCAGATAGGTCAAGCTACGAGTAAAACCAACCCTCAAGTTTCCCCGAGGTGGCCCCGCAGGCTGCCCGGTTCAGACCAACACTCAGAGGGAGCACTGGCCCGG
>NC_041390.1:4057493-4069327 GCF_002162155.2 Triticum dicoccoides | reverse complement strand
AACAAGACCAGCAACACCGCCCGAATGTGCCGACAAATCCCGATAGGAGCTGCACATATCTCGTTCTCAGGGCACACTCAGATAGGTCAAGCTACGAGTAAAACCAACCCTCAAGTTTCCCCAAGGTGGCCCCGCAGGCTGCCCGGTTCGAACCAACACTCAGAGGGAGCACTGGCCCCGGGGGGGGGGGGGTTAAAATAAGATGACCCTCGGGCTCCGGAAACCCAAGGGAAAAAAGAGGCTGGGTGGCGAATGGTAAAACCAAGGTTTGGGCATTGCTGGAAAAGCTTTAATCAAGGCGAACTATCAAGGGGTTCCCATTATAACCCAACCGCGTAAGGAACGCAAAATCCGGGAACATAACACCGATATGACGGAAACTAGGGCGGCAAGAGTGGAACAAAACACTAGGCGAGAGGCCAAGCCTTCCACCCTTTACCAAGTATATAGATGCATTAAGATAACAAGGTAATATAATGATATCCCAACAAGAAAATAAATATTCCCATAAGGAACGGCCTCCAATCTTCACCTGCAACTAGCAACGCTATAAGAGGGGATGAGCAAAGCGGTAACATAGCCAATCAACGGTTTGCTAGGACAATGGTGGGTTAGAGGTTTGGCATGGCAATTTGGGAGGCTTGCAAGCAAGTGGTAGGCATCGTAGCATTGGCATAGCAAAAGAGCGAGCAAACTAGCATAGCAAAGATAGTAGTGATTTCGAGGGTATGATCATCTTGCCTGCACAGTAGTCAGAGTTGACTGGATCCTCGAAAGAAAACTCAATGGGCTCCTCGTTAGCGAACTCGTCTCCCGGCTCTACCCAAACAAGACAAACAAGCAACAAGGATACAATCAACCACGTGCAAGGATCAAGCAATATGGTGCAATGATGATATGCTATGCGGGATGCGATGCGGGATGCAAAATGCAAGATGTGACAGGAAATGCATGAACCTGGCCTCAACTTGGGATTCCAAGTGTGCCACTGGAAAGATGAGATGAAATCGCTTGAAAACGATATAAAGAACGCCGGAATCGGAGTTACGGTTTGGAAATGACAAGAGATTCAAAAATGGCACCGGTCTGCGATTTACAGCAAGTAGGCATCTAAATGCAACGAAATGAACATGCTACAGCACCCAAACATGACAACAAAATACATGGCAGGGATGCACACAAGATTCTTAACAAAAGTTTAGCACTGATCTACGGCCAATTCATCCATTAACATGTTCAAACAAGCATGGCAAAAATGCATATGACAAACAGATCTCAGACTTAGTGAAATTAACACTTGTCTGGAATTTCAGATCAGGTAGCCCTCTTCGGAGCAACAAAACTACATACTACCGGATCTGAACATGGCAAAGTAAAGCATGGCATGGAGATACTCAAAGATATTAACAAAAGTCCCTTAGTGACCTTGAGCCAAAAGGGATCAGAAAATACAATTGCAAGCACGTGAACATAGCAAAAACATAATCAGTTTTCAGACTTAGTGAAAAACTGACACATGCTGAAATATAACTCAAGTAGGCATGTTTACGAGCTCGATGCACTCACTACGGTGCAAGTCATGGCAAGACAACTATACATCCAACAAGAAGGCACAAAATGCAAGCTAGACACGGCAAGAACAATAGCATAGCATGCACGGATCAACTACAACATCGCCGGCAAAATTGCGAACAAGTTGACAATCTGCCCAGATTCACAAAGTAGCAAAAGTAGAGCTCGATTGACTCAAGCTAGGATGCTCCAAAATTGCAAGAAAAGACATGGATGGATAGAGCACTACAATATTAACAAAACTCCCTTACTGATCATCCTCAAAAGAGGCACAGATCACTAGGAAACAACATGAACACATGACATCATGAGATAAACAGCTCCAGGACTTAGTGAAATTACTAAGTCCCTGAAAACAGAATTAGCAAGTGCACCACTTTGCAAGCTTGCACTGGTCACCACACACATCACAAAAAAACATGGGTTGCACCTCTAGAAAGATTACAAAACCCTTAACAAAACATATGTAGAACTCATGGGCATATCATGCACACATTAATCATGGCAAAAATGACAAAAGTGCTAAACGGAGTAGCAGATCTGACAATTAACTCAAGTAGCCCTCTTCTAAGAGAATTTCGAGCATCAACATGAGCTCAAATTAAAATGATGCAATGGAATGAAATGATGTACTCTCTGAGGTGAACATTTTGATGTGCTATATGCATGAATCGGAGCTACGGATGCAAAGTTACGGGGCTACGAACATGAGCACTTGGACTGAAAATCCCCGGGACAGAGAAAAAAAACGACCTAGGGTTTCCAGATTTGGATCGGGCGAAACACTGTAGCGGCGGCGCAGGCACTGTTCACCAGAGACGGGAAGGGTGGCGGCCGGAGGGGGAGATGGCCGGGGCCGGCGATGGTGAAGGCGGTGGCGGCGGCGGCTCGGGCCGGCCGCGGTGGTGGCGGCGACGACCTCGCGGCGGGGCGGCGACGACCGCGGTGGCCGGGTGGCGAAGGCGCAGCGGGGCGGCGTTGCCGGGTGCCGGCCGACATCGAGGAGTGGCGGCACAGCCCGCCGGCGTCGGGGAAGAAGGGCGAAGGCGGCGCGGGGTCGGCTGGGAGGCGCGGCGGCGGCGGATGGGCTCGCGGGGGCCCTGAGCGGGCCTCGCGGGCCTCGAGCGGCAGCAGGCGGTGGGCGCCACGTGGCGGCTTCGGAGTGGGGCGGCAGCTATGTCCGGCCGGGTCGGACAATGTCCGGCACGGCGCGGGGGCGATTTAGGGTTTCGGGGAGAGGGGATCCGGGACATTTCGGGGGGGCCTATTTATAGGCATAGGAGGAGCTAGGAGAGTCCAAATGAGGTGCGGTTTTCGGCCACGCGATCGTGATCGAACGATCTAGATGATGGAGCAAGATTAGGTGGGTTTTGGGCCAAAATAGAGGGGTGTTGGGCTGCAACACACACGAGGCCTTTTCGGTCCCTTGGTTAACCGTTGGAGTATCAAACGAAGTCCAAATGATACGAAACTTGACAGGCGGTCTACCGGTAGTAAACCAAGGCCGCTTGGCAAGTCTCGGTCCAATCCGGAAATTTTTAATCCCCACACCCGAAATAAAGCTAGAAATGACCACCGGAGGAGAACGAAGCGCCGGAATGCAAAACAGACAACGGGGAAAAAGCTCGAATGCATGAGACGAACACGTATGCAAATGCAATGCACATGATGACATGATATGAGATGCATGACAACGACAACAACACACGGAGACAAAGACCCGAACCCGAGAAAATAAAATAACTTAACGCCGGAAACGGCAAAAGTTGGAGTACAAATTGGGAAAGTTACATCCGGGGTGTTACAACACTCCACCACTACGAAAGGATCTCGTCCCGAGATCTAAGGCTGAAAGAACGCCGGGTACTCAGAACGGAGGTGATCCTCGCGTTCCCAGGTAGCTTCACGGTCGGAATGGTGTGACCACTTGACTTTGAGAAATTTAATTGACTTGTTGCGAGTGTTGCGTTTAGTCTCTTCAAGAATAGCAACTGGGTGCTCACAATAAGAGAGATCTTCTTGGAGCTCAATGTCCTCGAAGTTGACGATGCGGTCAGGAGTCTTGAAGCACTTTCGAAGCTGAGAGACATGGAACACGTCATGAACATTTGCAAAGTTTGAAGGAAGCTCGAGTTGATAGGCGAGGTCGCCTCTCTTTCTGTCAATCTTGAAAGGTCCCACGTATCTAGGGGCAAGCTTCCCTTTGATACCGAAGCGACGAGTACCTTTCATAGGAGAGACACAGAGGTAAACATGATCTCCGATCTCGAAAGCCAAATCACGGTGCTTACTATCATAGTAGCTCTTCTGGCGGGATTGGGCTGCTTTGAGGTTATCACGAATGACTTTGCACATTTCTTCTGCCTCTGTGATTAAGTCATTACCCAAAAGCTGACGTTCACCGGTTTCAGACCAGTTGAGAGGGGTACGGCACTTCCTGCCATACAGAATTTCAAATGGGGCCTTGCCCGAACTTGCTTGAAAACTGTTGTTGTAGGAGAATTCAGCATATGGAAGACAATCCTCCCACTTCATGCCGAAGGAGATCACACAAGCCCTGAGCATATCTTCAAGAATCTAGTTGACACACTCGACTTGACCGCTAGTTTGAGGATGGAAAGCTGTGCTTAAGCGGATGTTAGTGCCCATGGCCTTCTGGAAAGAATCCCAAAACTTCGAGGTAAAGATGCTGCCACAGTCTAAAGAGATCACTTGTGGAATACCGTGCAGAGAGACAATACAAGAGGTATAGAGTTCCGCTAATTGAGCTGCAGTGATCGACTCTTTGATAGGCAGAAAATGAGCCACTTTGGTGAGTTTGTCGATGACAACGAATATAGCATCATTGCCACGCTTGGACTTTGGAAACCCAGTCACGAACTCCATTTCAATGTGGTCAAACTTCCATTCTGGAATGGCAAGAGGTTGGAGGAGACCAGCTGGCCTTTGGTGTTCTGCCTTCACTCTTCTGCAGACATCACATTCATTCACGAATTGAGCGATCTCGCGCTTCATTTGAGTCCACCAATAAGCTTGCTTGAGGTCCTGATACATCTTCGTGCTCCCAGGGTGGATGAAGAGGAGAGAATTGTGAGCCTCATTCATGATCACTTTACGGAGGTCACCTTTGGGTACAACAATATGATCCTCGAAGAAAAGAGTGTCCTTTTCATCAAGACGGTAGCACTTGTACTTGGGATGACTCTTGGCAATCCCAATCTTCACCTTTTTCACCATAGTATCAAGAAGCTGGGCTTGGCGAATCTGGTCTTTTAAGGTAGGAGAGACTTGAAGGTTGGCGAGGAAACCTTGAGGAACAACTTGCAGATTAAGTTTGCAGAAAACTTCACAAAGCTCGGGTTGATAAGGCTTGAGAATCAGACTGTTGCAGTAGGCCTTTCTGCTCAATGCGTCAGCAATCACATTGGCCTTACCTGGAGTATACTCAATACTCGGATTATACTCTTGAATCATTTCGACCCATCGAGTTTGCCTGAGATTGAGATTAGGCTGAGTGAACATGTACTTGAGACTCTTGTGATCAGTGAAAATGTCCACTTTTCTTCCCAATAGAAGATGTCTCCAAGTCAAAAGAGCATGCACAACTGCCGCCAACTCGATATCATGAGTGGGGTAGTTCTTCTCATTAGGCTTCAACTGGCGAGATGTATAAGTAACAACTTTCTTCTCTTGCATCAATACTGCGCCAAGACCTTGGAGAGAGGCATCACAAAAGACCTCGTATGGCTTGGATTCATCAGGCGGAGTGAGAACTGGAGCAGTGATCAATTTCTCTTTCAAAGTGTTGAAAGCAATGTCACACTCCGGAGACCAAACGTACTTGACGTGCTTCTGGAGAAGATTTGAGAGAGGCTTCGCGATCTTAGAAAAGTTTTCAACGAATCTTCGACAATAGCTTGCGAGACCGAGAAAACTGCAGAGTTGCTTCACATTCTGAGGAGGTTCCCTATTCACAATTGCAGACACCTTCTCAGGATTCACGGCAATACCCTTGGCAGAGATGATATGACCAAGATAAAGAACCTCATCGAGCCAAAATTCACACTTGGAGAACTTGGCGTAGAACTTGTGTTCTCTGAGCTTATCAAGAACCAAACGCAAGTGCTTGGCATGATCTTCCTTGTTCTTGGAGAAAACCAGAATGTCATCGAGATAGACCAAAACGAAGTCATTGGTGTAGGCATTGAAGATGAAGTTCATCATGTGAGAGAACGTCGGAGGAGCGTTGACGAGGCCAAAAGACATGACAGTGTATTCATATGAACCAAAGCTTGTCCTGAAAGCCGTCTTGGGAATATCTTGCTCACGAATTCGAATCTGATGATAACCCATATGGAGATCAAGCTTGGAGAATACTCGAGCACCTTTGAGTTGTTCGAACAACTCATTGATGTTAGGAAGTGGATATTTGTTCTTGATAGTCTTCTTGTTCACTGGACGGTAATCAACACAAAGTCGGTCCGTTCCATCCTTCTTCTTCACAAAAAGAACACCACAACCCAACGGAGAAGAACTAGGCCGGATGAGACCCATTTTCTCTTGAATATCGAGTTGCTTCTTCAGCTCCTTCAACTCTTCAGGTCCGAGCTTGTAAGGACGCTTGCACACAGGTTCCGTACCAGGCTCAAGATCAATAACGAATTCAACTGGCCGGTGCGGAGGCATTCCTGGAAGCTCTTCTGGAAAGACGTCTTGATATTCGCAAATGACTGGAATTTGTGAGATGGCATCCAATTCACCCTTCTCATTGAGAGAAAACAGACGAATGGTATCATCACGAGCGGCAAAGACAATTACATCCTCAAACGAATGAGTCAATTGAATCTGCCTGGCTGCACAATCAAGTTGAGCCTTGTGCTTAGAAAGCCAATCCATTCTGAGAATAAGATCAATATCCGAGTTACCAAGAACCATTGGGGAAGAAAGGAACTTGTAGTCGCCCAATGTGATAGTAACATCTGGCACCTCCAGACTAGCACTCAAACGTTTGCCAGGAGAAACGATATCCATTTGTTTACCCAAATGAGAAGAAACGAACTCATGCTTGGTAAAAAATGGCTTTGACATGAAACAATGTGATGCACCCGTGTCAAAAAGAACTCTTGCAGGAATATCGTTAACAGGAAGGTTACCCATGATGACATCTGATGAGTCCTCTGCCTGAGCTGCATTCATCAAATTTCCCTTGGCGTGCTTGGGGTTATGCTTGACCACTGCTATACTTGCCGATCTGACAGGAGGAGGAGGAGGAAGACGCCTATGGTTGAAACACTTGTTGGCATAGTGACCCTTCTGTTGGCACTTGTTGCACGTGACCTCTGAAAGCGGGCGGTGATACGGAGCACTCGATCTTGGAGCTTGAGACGAAGTCTTGTTCTGAAAGCCAGGGTTGGGTGGGTGGGAAGAACCACTGCCACCTTTGCTCTTCTGCTGATACAGCTGACGGAATAGAGGAGGAGGAAGCCAATACTTCTGCTGCTTGGCCACTTGAGTAGAGGAAGAAGGAGTAACATCTCTGGCTCGCTTCTTGGAAGCATCACACCTCAACTGAGCAGCCTCTTGCTTCAATGCCATGTTGTAGAACTCATCGTATCTCAAGGGTTCAAAGAGAACAAGAGCGAGCTGGATTTCTTCTCTGAGACCACCCCTGAACTGATATACCATGCTCTTCTCATCAGGGACGTCCTGCTTGGCAAAGCGGGCGAGCTTCTGAAACAACTTGTTGTAGTCATAGACAGACAAAGAGCCTTGCTTCAGGTTGCGGAATTCCTCACGCTTTCTTTCAACCACGCTCTGCGGAATATGATGAGCTCGGAAATCTCGACGGAAATCATCCCAAGTGATAACACGTCCACCTCGGGAATCCTTGTACTGCTGGAACCATTCTGCAGCTTGATCTTAGAGTTGGAAGGAAGCGAACTTGACAAAGTCCTCAGGCCTTACGTTACTGCACTCGAAATGCTTGCACAGATCCACAAGCCAATCGTCAACATCGGTTGCCTCAACACAATTGCTGAAAGTCTTTGGCCCGTTAGCAAGGAACTAGTTGAGTGTAGCAAAGTGATTCTGATTGCTGCCTTGATTCCCTTGGTTGCCTTGATTGCGCTCTTGAAGAATTTGCATGATCAACTGTGTGTTTGCATTGGTTGCGGCCATCACAGCTTGCCCTGCCTCCGGAGGAGGTGGAGGTGGTGGCGGATCAAGATTCGGAGTCGTGCGCATTGGAGGAGCCATCCTGAAGAGGTTTGACCACCATTAGCACATTGATAGACAATTATTGAAGCTGAATCCAACGGAATGAAAATTGCAACATATAGTCTTCACATCCGAACAAAATGAACGAATGCATTCCTCTTGAAATGGTACATATCCATAAATTGAGAAGCCACGTAGAATTAAGGTAGAGAAATAAATCAACAAGGTACGGATCAAGAACGAATAATCGGTAAGAAATCCCAATCTCAAACCAATATCCGTGGAAGAAGAACTAGAGCTACTAGAATTCCCACCTATGAAACTCCCGAACCTTTCCGGTTATGCAATCAGGTGTTGGGGATATAGGGGAAGCATAATATCTCACCCAAACTAGCAAATCCTACATCCAGCTGTATCCATCCTTCAACACATAACCAAGAAACCTTCAGAAACCATCTACCTCAACCTTCGAAAAGCATCCGTTATACAAGTTATGGCGATACTCTCGAACTCCCGCCCCAGTACTGGGTGGCGTCGAGGTTATCTCACCAACGAACTGCATAAAAGAGATTTTCGATGTCGGCGTACTAGGCTCAGGTATTCCAGAACTGCAATGATAAAATTATGATGACAACACCTCAGAGCTCAACTCCCCGGGACGCTTCCACTAAACCCCTGACAGGAGGCACCAAGACAATGTTCTCATCATAAAACCATCGGAACGATTCCAAGATACCCGCGTGATCCTAAATTTTTTTAGTGAAATTTGAGAAGAGAAAAGTGAAAACTCTACGTCAGGATGCCTTACCAGAGCGATGAGGAGACTGGGAAGTAAAAAGAATTCCTAATCTCTCCGATATATAATTCCAAAAAGACTCAAAATATTTTTCTAGACACAACTCGGCTGCTAAAAACGATCAAGCAATGGGGCTCCTAAGGTCGGGGAAGGCTTTGATTACCAACTTGTAACACCCTCGATGCGACTATAGCTCCCACGTGTCGAGGCACGACTTAGAGACATAATCGCATTGAAGGCATATGTCGCAAGTTAGGCAATCTTCACAACATCCCATGTAATATGATAATAAAAGGGGAGATAACATAGTTGGCTTACACTCGCCACGTCAATCAAGTACATAAATAACATTACATCATCCAAACACTCATGGCCCGACTACGGCGCCAAAATAAAAGAGAACCCAACAAGCGACACGGTCCCGTTCACCCCCAACTGGGCACCACTACTGATCATCAGGAAAGGAGACATAGTAACGTTGAGAGTCTTCATCGAACTCCCACTTGAGCTCATACGCGTCTCCTGGAGCGGAATCATCAGGCCCTGCATCTGGTGTAATAGTAATCTGTGAGCCACAGGGACTCAGCAATCTCGCACCCTCGCGATCAAGACTATTTAAGCTTATAGGTATGGCAAGGTAAATATAAGTGGAGCTGCAGCAAGCGACTAGCAAGTATGGTGGCTAACGTAGTCGCAAAAGAGAGCGAGAAGAGGAGGCAAAGCGCGAGCGAGAAACTAGAGAGCAACCTTCAGAAACATTACTCCAACACCGTGTCCACTTCCCGGACTCCGCCGAGAAGAGGCCATCACGGTAACACACTCAGTTGATTCATTTTAATTAATTAAGGTTCAAGTTATCTACAATCGGACATTAACAAATTCCCATCTGCCCATAACCGCGGGCACGGCTTTCGAAAGTTCAAATCCCTGCAGGGGAGTCCCAACTTAGCCCATGACAAGCTCTCACGGTGAACGAAGGAATAGACCTCCTCCCAAGACGTTCCGATCAGACTCGGTATCTCGGTTACTCAAGACACTTCGATAGGTTAAAACAAGACCAACAACACCGCCCGAATGTGCCGACAAATCCCGATAGGAGCTGCACATATCTCGTTCTCAGGGCACACTCAGATAGGTCAAGCTACGAGTAAAACCAACCCTCAAGTTTCCCCGAGGTGGCCCCGCAGGCTGCCCGGTTCGGACCAACACTCAGAGGGAGCACTGGCCGGGGGGGGGGGGTTAAAATAAGATGACCCTCGGGCTCCGGAAACCCAAGGGAAAAAAGAGGCTGGGTGGCGAATGGTAAAACCAAGGTTGGGCATTGCTGGAAAAGCTTTAATCAAGGCGAACTATCAAGGGGTTCCCATTATAACCCAACCGCGTAAGGAACGCAAAATCCGGGAACATAACACCGATATGACGGAAACTAGGGAGGCAAGAGTGGAACAAAACACTAGGCGAGAGGCCAAGCCTTCCACCCTTTACCAAGTATATAGATGCATTAAGATAACAAGATAATATAATGATATCCCAACAAGAAAATAAATATTCCCATAAGGAACAGCCTCCAATCTTCACCTGCAACTAGCAACGCTATAAGAGGGGCTGAGCAAAGCGGTAACATAGCCAATCAACGGTTTGCTAGGACAATGGTGGGTTAGAGGTTTGGCATGGAAATTTGGGAGGCTTGCAAGCAAGTGGTAGGCATCGTAGCATTGGCATAGCAAAAGAGCGAGCAAACTGGCATAGCAAAGATAGTAGTGATTTCGAGGGTATGATCATCTTGCCTGCACAGTAGTCAGAGTTGACTGGATCCTCGAAAGCAAACTCAACGGGCTCCTCGTTAGCAAACTCGTCTCCCGGCTCTACCCAAACAAGACAAACAAGCAACAAGGATACAATCAACCACGTGCAAGGATCAAGCAATATGGTGCAATGATGATATGCTATGCGGGATGCGATGCGGGATGCAAAATGCAAGATGTGACAGGAAATGCATGAACCTGGCCTCAACTTGGGATTCCAAGTGTGACACTGGAAAGATGAGATGAAATCGCTTGAAAACGATATAAAGAACACCGGAATCGGAGTTACGGTTTGGAAATGACAAGAGATTCAAAAATGGCACCGGTCTGCGATTTACAGCAAGTAGGCATCTAAATGCAACAAAATAAACATGCTACAGCACCCAAACATGATAACAAAATACATGGCAGGGATGCACACAAGATTCTTAACAAAAGTCTAGCACTGAGCTACGGCCAATTCATCCATTAACAGGTTCAAACAAACATGGCAAAAATGCATATGACAAACATATCTCAGACTTAGTGAAATTAACACTTGTCTGGAATTTCAGATCAGCTAGCCCTCTTCGGAGCAACAAAACTACATGCTACAGGATCTGAATATGGCAAAGTAAAGCATGACATGGAGCTACTCAAAGATATTAACAAAAGTCCCTTAGTGACCTTGAGCCAAAAGAGATCAGAAAATACAATTGCAAGCACGTGAACATAGCAAAAACATAATCAGTTTTCAAACTTAGTGAAAAACTGACACATGCTGAAATATAACTCAAGTAGGCATGTTTACGAGCTCGATGCACTCACTGCAAGATAAACAGCTCCAGGACTTAGTAATTTCACTAAGTCCCTGAAAACAGAATTAGCAAGTGCACCACTTTGCAAGCTTGCACTAGGTACCACACACATCACAAAAATACATGGGTTGCACCTTTGGAAAGATGACAAAACTCTTAACAAAACATATGTAGAACTCATGGGCATATCATGCACACATTAATCATGGCAAAAATGACAAAAGTGCTAAATGGAGTAGCAGATCTGACAATTAACTCAAGTAGCCCTTTTCTAATAGCATTTCGGGCATCAAGATGAGCTCAAATGAAAATTATGCAATTGAATGAAATGATGTACTCTCTGAGATGGACATTTTGATATGCTATATGCATGAATCGGAGCTACGGATGCAAAGTTACGGGGCAACGAACATGAGCACTTGGACTGAAAATCCCCGGGACTTAGAGAAAAAACGACCTAGGGTTTCCAGATCTTGATCGGGCGAAACACTGTAGCGGCGGCGCGGGCACTGTTCATCGGAGCCGGGCAGGGCGGCAGCCGGAGGGGGAGATGGCCGGGGTCGGCGATGGTGAAGGCGGTGGCGGAGGCGGCTCGGGCCGGCCGCGGTGGTGGCGGCGACGACCTCGCGGCGGGGCGGCGACGACCGC
>NC_041390.1:4044546-4057109 GCF_002162155.2 Triticum dicoccoides | reverse complement strand
TGGCGGGGCGGCGTTGCGGGGCGCCGGCCGGCGTCGAGGAGTGGCGGCACAGCCTGCCGGCGTCGGGGAAGAAGGGCGAAGGCGGCGGTTGGGCTCGCGGGGGCCCCGAGCGGGCCTTGGGCGGCGGCAGACGGTGGGCGCCACGTGGCGGCTTCGGAGTGGGGCAGCGGCTATGTCCGGCCGGGTCGGACAATGTCCGGCGCGGCGCAGGGGCGATTTAGGGTTTCGGGGAGAGGGGATCCGGGACATTTCGAGGGGGACCTATTTATAGGCATAGGAGGAGCTAGGAGAGTCCAAATGAGGTGCGGTTTTCGGCCACGCGATCGTGATCGAACGATCTAGATGATGGAGCAAGGTTAGGTGGGTTTTGGGCCAAAATAGAGGGGTGTTGGGCTGCAACACACACGAGGCCTTTTCGGTCCCTCGGTTAACCGTTGGAGTATCAAACGAAGTCCAAATGATACGAAACTTGACAGGCAGTCTACCGGTAGTAAACCAAGGCCGCTTGGCAAGTCTCGGTCCAATCCGGAAATGTTTAATCCCCACACCCGAAAGAAAGCTAGAAATGACCACCGGAGGAGAACGAAGCGCCGGAATGCAAAACGGACAACGGGGAACAAGCTCGAATGCATGAGACGAACACGTATGCAAATGCAATGCACATGATGACATGATATGAGATGCATGACAACGACAACAACACACGGAGACAAAGACCCGAACCCGAGAAAATAAAATAACTTAACGCCGGAAACGGCAAGAGTTGGAGTACAAATTGGGAAAATTACATCCGGGGTGTTACAAGGGGATTGGATTTTTCTGATTGTAGGGGTGAGTTTCTTATGTTCGGCGGTGTAAGTTTCTCAGGAAGTTGATGTTTTGGGTCAAGACGTTCAAGACGATAACCCAGCAATGAATTTTCATCAGCCGGCGAGATATCTTTACAATAGAACCACGTCTGGTTCCAGTCCTTGGGGTGACTCGGTAGAGCGGCTTGAGGGAAGATGGCGTATCTTCTGCGTTGAATCGAGATTCCACCAAGTTCTAAGCTGGGCCCGTTTGTGAATTCATTTTGGCGGTTCAGATAGAAGAATTCCATGAAAAGCTCGACACTTAAAAGTTATAGATGTTTGAATCGAGGCTCTTCTTGAAGGTATACTTCACAGAAAACTTAAAAGTTACAGATGTTTGACACGGAGTTGAGTCCAATGGCTTGAGGATGGAGTTTGAAGAAGTGCGGAACATCTCGAAAAAACTTAGAGCCAAGCGGTGAGAAGCCCCGGTTCATATGATCCGTGAATACAATGACTTCACCGTCCTTTGGCAGAGGTCTCTCTTCTCCCGGGTCAGGAGCGCGGTAATGCATGACACTCTTCTCTGGCACATATCCAACTTTGACAAAATCTCTACTACTTAAAAAGAACGTAAGGTTCACGTTTCACCTTTCTTCCCACCACCTCTTTGTCCAACCTTCCATGTATATGATAATCAATCACCTTAATTTACTTACCTTCTGAACCAATTTCACTTTAATTTACTTACTAAACTTCTAATCAAAATATAAGGTAATTCACAGGCAAAATTTGATGAACATTTATTTATACAATTGCATTATTATTGATAGGTAAATCACAAGCTAACATAATAGAGTATTTATATCCCGTTGCAACGCACGGGCATTTTTCTAGTCTTTTAAAGTACCTCAGTGACGATGGAGGGAACCCAGTTACATGTAGTAACTGTCTTTGGTGGCATTGTGAAAGAAGGACAACCTAAAGGAAGGAAATAATTTGCCGGCTCAAGTTAGTTGGCAAAATCACAAGTTAACAGTTGCAGTGTACATTCAGAATGGCGGCTTAAGCAAGGGCTAATGATATATGAAGTAACGGTAAGCCGGTAAAGTAAGCCGCCATGACTAAGATATTCAAAATCTTACAAGAGCAAAATTTTCTAAGTGTTGGGACAAACAAGTTCCACAAGTTAACGCTATAAATTCGGATCTACAATTGGTCAGAAAAAGGAAATAAATTCTAAACCTACAGAGGCAGCAGCAGAAAAGTGGAGGTGCCCCAGAGGAGATCTGTCGCGATGAGGATATGTTCTAATATCAAAAGCGGGTGCTAAAACTGCTACCGCACAGGACCTATGCCATTTTCAGATTAAACAACGCAATCTAGAAAGGAGAAAGGGAAGAAACAGTGATGAACACCGAAACCCTAAGAACAGATCCATGAAGAGGAAAAGGGAAGACTTACTGATGCTAGCTGAATAGCAGAGGAGTGCCGCGGCATTTCTGGACCGTTCAAGGTGATGCAATGGCCGGAGTTGACGAAGGGGACAGAGGTCGACGGCGGGGGACCTCGTGCGGGTTGGTGCGCCGCAAGGAAGAAGAAGACGAGAAGGAGAAGAGAGGAGAATGAGAAAGGGGCGGTTCGACCCTATTTATAACGAAAGGAGTTACATGCAGGCGCAAAAAACGAGGAGGCCAAATGATGATTATCCAACTAATTGAACGCCTCGATTTTCGGAAGGTCATTAAAGATAAAAGATCTGTTAAAGATGATGTTATGGCGGGTTTCTGAAATTCCTGGAGATGACGTCATGGCGGGTTACAATGTTTTCGCAGCAGAGGTAGAAGGATTTTTCTAAGTGTTGAAGATTGACATGAACAAGTTCAAATCAACCTGGGGCCTAATGTTGAGGATATGACTATGAGATATGACCCGCCCAGGAGGGGCTGGGTCAACCACCATGGCGGTTCATCTAAATTAAGCCCAAGATTATACAAGATGGAAGTTCACAGTTAAACTTGTAAGAGGCCCAAGCCCAGAGGCGGCTTAAGGCCCGTAAATATAAAACTGCCATCTTGTGTGTAGACTTGTGATGTAAGGCATGTAAGATACGTCATCGAGCTGGACATGTTGTATGAGCCGGTCGGGACTCTGTAGGCCGCATGGCGTCAACCCGTGTATATAAGGGGACGACCCAGCGGCGGCTTAAGGCAAGAAACATCAAATCGAGAGCCAAGCAAAGCGTATTCGCTCCCTGGTAATCGAAACCCTATAAATAACACCTCAACTGGAGTAGGCCTTTACATTCACCGCAAGGGGCCGAACCAGTATAAACTCTCCATGTCCTTTGTCCCCTTTAACCCCTTTAAAGCAAACCTCGTCGCAATGGCTCCACAACTAAGTCCTTCTATAAGGACATATGCCGTGACACTTCCACGACATTCAGGCCTATCCAGGATGGGAGTGAAGGTGCGGCTGCCCAAGGGCACAACCAAAAAGAAGCCGAGCAAAGGAGGTTTCTGGTGGTGCTTGCGAAAGCGGTGGGGGAACTTGGGGTCAGACAGGATGCGGTGCCAGAGTGTGCAGACAAGGGAGACACGGGGGAGGGAGGATGGCCGGGGAGGGAGATGGAGGAGGATCTCTTGGAGGAGGTCCTCATCTTCTAGCGGATGCATCGCCGATGAGGATTGGCGGCGGTTCATCCAAGATAACCATCTTCGATCTGCACACGGATTAAAAATTCTCCCTTGATTAATAACACAAGACTAAAGATCCATGGTTTCAATTGAGACTCACCCGCTAGTATCCGTGGTGTTGGATCCATCATCAACCCAGATCCATCCATCCGTGAAGTTAGGGTTCATACGACAAGAAGAGGGGGATGGGGGCACATATAAATAAACAGAAGAGAGAATTTCTTATTTGGCCGTAGATAGAAATATGGTTCTCTTTTTGGCCCTCAAATAATTTGTATTCCATATATGGCACTCAGTCTATTTTTTTCTACTATGAAACTTTCGCCAATTTTTGGTACTAACGGTGTCAAGTTAGATTTGAAAAGATGGTTTTGCCCCAAGTGTAGTATCTGGGGAAATATCAGAGGAATACAGACTGGATGTAAAATATAGTAAGCCAGAGGGCTGACCGTAAAGCTTGGATAACCCGAGGAGTTAAATGGGAATTAGGGGACATTTTTGTGGATATCAGAGAATGAAAGGACTAAAATGAAACAATGATGAAGAGATAATGTTTTCTTAGAATCGATCAATTTGTTTCTATACAAAGACCACCACTGTCATCGGCAGCCAAGAGGGGGCTCGCGCTGCAGTCCTGGAGGTTGTCGCCCAAGCGCTACCGCAGAGAGGGTTGTTTCATATCCCTCCAACAACCAAGTACGAAATGGTTTCAAGTCTAAGGCTCCGATAACACACGTACCAAATTAGATGTTAGCATGAGGGAGACATAAATCAATTGCAAGAACAACCATCAATCAGAATATACTCCTTGACAGTAATACCCCCGACAATAGAACTTGTTAAGGATAGCAAGCAATCATTCATGGAACGTAGCTGCTCTTCCTTCACTTGGACGTCCTGCATCATGGATCTTAAACTCGTTAACAACCATGCCGGGCGTGTTGGTGGATATAACAAAATATGCCGCCAGCAAAAGTCTTGAAGGATAACAAAATACCCATCTTGTGTGCCCAGATGCAGTTTTGCCAGGTGGATAATTCTTCATTTCTCTCCGGACCGATGGTTGAATGAAACTCCTTCAGACGAATTTCCTGATCAAAGGCACAAGGAAGAGTTTCACGGAACTAGTTAAGATGCATGTTTTCGTAATAAAAGCATATCAAATCAGCAGCTAGCTGAATAGGCCCAGTAGAGCGGTCTTCAACAAAGAAATCTCTAAATGGCGGGTCTTCCTCATGACTAGTCTGGTCTGGTTGGTCTCTGCAGTCGAGGAGATCTTTGGGAATGGTCTGGCTGGTAAGTCGGGGTCGTGGCCCTGGATGTTTGGCGCGACGGTCGTGGTCTGCGAGAGGCCGTCTCATGTAACAAGAGCTACAAGGCATCCGTATCGTGTGACGTTATGGCTTGTGCAGGAGCGGGGGACGTCGGAGTGGCAGCTCCATACCCGTGTGTGTGTGTGTATTTGGTGCGACTGTTGCCCAGTGTTGTCTGGTCGACCGAGACTAACTTGCTTGTGCAGATTTTTGGCCCTGTTTTCCAGATAAAATGGGTCACTTTGTTTGGTTTTCTTATTCTGTTTTCATACAAATTGGATCAAATTTCCTTTCGAAATTAGATCAAATTCAGATGGGGAATGCTCCCACCATGACAGTCTTAAAAAAAGTAACAACCTTTAGTTGTATGAGCAAGGTCTTTCCATACTATTTACCCAGAAAACTCTTTGCAGTGCAAATGAAGGGTATAGTACGTTGAATTATTCGAACTGCGCATAGTTAAATAAGTACCGGAACCAGAATACAAACAAACTCGCGGAAAAACGCGCTTTCTTTTTCTTTTCCTTTCGCGAGAGTCACGGTTTTGCTTCTTCGAGAGGCACGGTTTTGTTTTCGCGAGAGTCACGGTCGTGCCTCTCGAAAACGAAAAAAACGCATTTTTTCTTTTTTTTTTCTTTTGCGAGAGTCACGGTTTCACTTCCGCGAGAGGAACGGGTGTGCTTTCGCGAGAGTCACGTCCATGCCTCTCGGAATGGAAAAAAACGCGTTGCCTGTTTTTTTTCTTTTACGAGATTCACGTTTTTGCTTCCGCGAGAGGCACGGTTGTGCTTTCGCGAGAGTCACGGCCGTGTCTCTCAAAAAGAAAAAAAACGCGTTTTCTGTTTTTTTTCTTTCGCGAGAGTCACGGTTTTGCTTCCGCAAAAGGCACGGTTGTGCTTTTACGAGAGTCACGGTCGTGCCTCCTCGGAAATGGAAAAAAAGAACATGTTTTCTCTTCTTTTTTTTCCTTCCGCGAGAGTCACGGTTTTGCTTCCGCGAGTGGCACGGTTGTGATTTCGTGAGAGGCACGGGCGTGCCTCTTTCGGAAAGGGAAAAAACCCGTGCTCCCGATTTGGTTTTTTCGTCCGCTTTTTATTCATGAAAAAAAGTTCGTCAGAACCTATCAACATGGGATCTAATTTTGAAGATCTCGACGCGAGGCATCCAACGGTGAAAGCGATTCGAGATTTGGACGCACGGTTTGAGAGATAAAACGTTTTGAATAAACGGATCTACAAAAAAAGAAAAACTCTCAGGTTGCGACAAGTGGCGCGCTGCATGCGTGCCACTTGTCGCAAACATGGGAATTGGAGTGATCTTTGCAACGAGTATTTCGTCGATTCAATTGCTAGACAAATCGATTGGGCAGCGATTCCGTTCGGTCGGAAGAAAAAGATAGACAAACCATCTTTTTTTAAATGTCAGCCATCAATATTTATGATTAACATAAAATCAACGGATATAAATGAATGACGTATGGAGAACTATGAAAGCCTCCTTCCTTTAATATTAGGTAATAGAAATCAGCAACCATGGAACCCAAAGCATACAACATAGCACCACGCCTCACACACCTAAGGCACGATACAACGGTGCTAAGGAACATCTACACCACCCCAATCCACTCGAAGCAATCTAAATGTAGGCAATAAAAGCACTGCTTGAGGTTGGCGGAGTCTTCCACCATGACTGAATCAGCACGCAGAGACAAGCCGCACCCATGGAACCATCGACTTCAAGGCGTCATCTTCATGAAGGGAACGCCACCAAAACACCACCGTACCACCTCCCAATCCAAAGGATGATGGTTTTCACCCTCAGCAACACGAAGGACAGAGCATAGCCACAATGGCGCATTTATGAAGGAGACGATGCTCGCCGCCGCCGCTACTATCGGCCTGGGCAAAAGCCAGAGAGGATGTACCCCGACAGGCACACTCTCTGCCTCTGAACCGTGGTATGACCAGTCGTCAGAAGACAACTGCACCATCGCCATCGCACGCCGAAACACCAGCCACCATGCCATTCCTCGCAGCAGCAATAAGTACCAAACTGGGTTACCAATTGCCATTCCTCGCAGCAGCAATGAGGTTCTCTCTTCAAACGGGTTGATGCGATTGATCACCTGAACGGAAACAACAAGTGTCTAAAATGTTCATCCGATTTGCATTGCATTTAAAATTCTTTGTCCATCAAACAGCGACACGATCAGGTTGTCTAGTGTACACCAGTGTCAAAATTTGTGATTTTCACTGTCAATGTGACCTTTTTTACATCCATGGTCGTCAAAGTACGTAGTGAGGTTGTGCCCTCAAATTAGCAACTCATTTTAAAGAGGAGCTGCACATTGGTAACCAGCGCAGGATTTGCAAATGAAAGCAAATAACATAACTAGCAGCAACTTGCAGATGAGCTGAAAGTCTGCAACACTAGAACCAACTCTTTTCAATCAAAAGATACCAGGACTGTAACAAACAGTTCATATGTAGTACATCATAGCACCATCTGGTCTAGTTACATCTAACATCCTTACCCGGTACAAAACTTGCCACTGAGTCAAAACTCACCTTCTAAATACCATACTATTGTACTTGCTTCCCTAAGACGGTTCCTCCTGCCGCATACGCCAAACAGATCACTCTGTAGCATCAGAAATGTAGCACAGCTCACTTCTTTGATCCAAGACCTTCGTCTTCTTGCGGCGCCTCTGTTCGAAGAAAAGCAGAACAAAGATCAAGATAGAGACATAATTAAGCATGACAACATCTAGACAACTAGCCATACAGGTTAAGCACGAAAATCAAATGTTGCACGATGCTCGAATGTCAAAATTGGTTATTAGTATGATCAACCAAGATAAATACTACGGAGTACAAAATGTGCCAATCGAGTAACTATTCCACGAGAAGAACTTTTATTAAATAAATGTAACACACTTTCAGATTTTGAAGTGGCAATCAAAAGACTACTTCAAATATTGGATAAATACAAGGACATACTGGTATCAACAATTTTACGCAGATAGTGATGGCCAAGCAACTCAATGTCATGGCCATCGAGACAAAGAAACAAGAACCTCAATATCGATAGCTGCAGTTATATCTATTTGTTGTTATACCATTAAGTACTTTGGTAACAAATAACGATATAGTAAAATTAAATTTTCAATATCATCAACATCCAGACAAAGAAACAAGCAACTCAATATCAATAGCTACATTTATATCTACTTTTTGTTATAGCATTAAGTACTTTGGTAACAAAATAATGATATGGAAAAATTAAATTGCCAATATCATCACCATCTTGACAAAGAAACAAGCAGCTCAATTTATTTCTAAATATCTGGTTAGCCCTTGAGCACACCAACGATATCAATTCAAACAGTTATCAGAAGTAATATGAATGACTCTTGGCAAAATAATTGACCCGGCTTTGTTATGTATGCAATGCGGAGAACTTGTATTACCATTAGTATAGAAATCTCTATATGGATAACACATTCTGCAATCCCAGTATGTTCCCGTACCAATATGCCTAAACTGCATCGAGTCAAGCTGGAGCATGAAGTGATGACGAGAATCGAAACATAGGAAGATCACATTTGTGTCCTCGTCATAGCCCATCATCACAACACATCTTGATTTAGTCAGGAACACCGGATGTGAAATTTGGTCATCCAATTGAATGGTTTTCTGTAGCAGCCACGAAACAATGTCATCGCAGTTGGATTTCCTCGCCCAAAGATGAATGCTTAGGTTGTTGGAGCAAACAGCTAGGCCAAGGCCACCATCCTCTGTTTGTAAGGGCTGAAAATGCCAGCAGTTGACGCCAGCATAGGCGCCTGACGGCTTTTCAATCACCGCAAATGTCCGCCTTTCAAAATCAAACTGAAAAATGTCGGCGGTATAAAGCAGCCAGCAAAGTGTATTTCCAACCAGGACGCTGGGCCTGTTCCTGTAAACTGAACATCGAGCCGGTGTTGAGATAATTTCTCCCCATAAACCAGCCTTGGATTGGTAGAGACATGTGAAGGCCTTTGCTTGGTTAGGATAGTACCCAACCAATACTAGTGTAAATTCGCCCTGCGCCGGAAGATTGTCAGAGGCGGAGTAGAGCACCGCGGCAGTCTCGACACGGCAATTGGTGTCATGGTTGAGCCCCGGCGGAAAAGCCACGTGGCACTGGACGCCCGCGATAGGGTTCCACACGAGGATCTCGCGGAGTTCATGATCAAGAAAAAGGGCAACACCGTGGGCCGTGGCGGCAGTCGACGAGGTTGAGGTGGCGAAGACGAGGGATAGAGCTCATATTGGGGGTGAACCCTGACATCGCAGTGAAGCCGACCCCTTCATATTGTCCGTCGAAGTAGCCCAAGAGAGGAGGCTTCCCGTGGTGCTTGCGGAAGCGTTGGACGAATCGGCGGTCGGCGAGGATGCCACGCCAGCGCCTGCAGACGAGGGATGCCCGCCGGAGCGACGACGGCTTAGGAGGCAGACGGAGGAGGATCTCCTCGAGGAGATTCTCGTCGTCCAGCGGGAGCGCCGACCCTGGCGAGGAACGGCGGCTCATCGTCATCGATCCAGGCCCGATGTGGCTCCTGGCGTGGGACCACACTTACCACCACCCCGGTGGCTTCACTGTCACACACTCGGCGGCGGCGTGCTTGTGCTGACGGCGTGAGGCCGCCGGAGATAGCCAAGGCCGGCAGGCGGTGGGAGGTGTGATTGCGGTCGGACGGGCGGCCGCCGGCGCGTTGGCTCGGCAGTGTCGGCAATACATACATACGCCCGCGGATATGGGCCACCGAGAACATCAGGCCCAGTTCAGGCGCGCAGATGCACGAGCTGGGAGGATCCCGTCTACGGTTTACCATTTTGGACAAAAACTTTTCACAACATGAAGGAATGTTTACCATGCACACCAATTATATTTCTAGCAATTGTATTTCATACCTATTTTGAGATTTGGCACTTCTAGACATTATTATAGTTTCTATCCAACTATGATGGTTCTTAGTTGCCTTCTGCATCAATCCATCACTTACTGTGGTCGCCATCTCTGCTCATCATCACAATCCCCATCCCCTCGTGACGCTTAAAAAACAATGGCAACCATCTTCCTCTTTAGTGTTAGCTGAACTGATGAGCCACCACCAATTGCTTCTCAGAATCATTTTAAAAGAACACCCGCCCTAGAATATGTGGAAAATGAATGATCTGCACAGGAATGCTATTGACAGAAAATAACATAACAAGAACCAACTGCCCGACCCCTGCGTCGGCCCCAGGCAACATGGGAAACCCTACTAAGCCGCCACAACTCCTAGATTCGACCCTTGATTGCGTCGCCACCATTGGAGGGGACCCCGGCGAAGGTCGTGCATGCCCAAGGAACATAACTATCGGGCGCTTCCGCCTTCCCATGGCATTGCTGCGCGGGGACAATGGCTTCTGAGCTCAGGGCATGCTCTAAGCACTGGCGCCTTCCCGTGCACTCCCGTCTATGGTAGCGCCTCCCTCCTGGCTACGCGCGTGAGGTCAAGCGGCGGGCTTAGCCATAGGCGCTACGACGGAGGGCTCTGGCAAGCGCTACATGTCTTGCGGCATGTTCGCATATACGCCGACCATGGCCATTGCTATGGTCCATCGGTGGCTACTTCGTGCGCTGGTGCTACGCCAGGCCTACAAGTGTTCTGGTACGTTCTGCCAAGGACCTCACGGTCTTCGCCGGCGCGTTGTCGTGCACACGGTGGATCTTGCCCTCACTACCCGTCCCGGTTGGCCTGGACCAGTATTCTCTATTGTTCATGGCTCACTAACATTCTCTCCCATAGTGGCTCTAGCTCCGATGCTTGGGAAGCTGCACCTTATCGACTTTTGGCTCACTAGCATTTTGGTGGCACCAGCCTCATCCGTCTGAATCTACATCTCTCAAGACCCTAGCTCACTGACGTTGCCAGCCGCCGCCGCATCCCGTGTGTTATATAATACCTCGGAATTTAAGACACGATTATGGAATACGTCGTGTAGGTTGACCAAGTTTTATTTTTTCAGACAATTACATGTTCGGAGAATCTGAGACCGTGATTCATGTCACCTCATCGCGAAGATCAAAATTCCCTATACATTTGCGCACAATGGAGCACATATGAATTTTGGAGACAATGAATAATTATGAGAATAAACAAGGAAGAAAAAAACTAGTTCAGAACTTCAGATAAGGATAGAGGAGAAAAGAAGAAATAAAATCTCTAATCCTAACACTGTCATGCATGAACCCAAGCAACGAACGCCTCATCCGGAGTCTAGCTCTCGCTGTCTAGGGTTCGAGCCCTTTGCCACTGCTGTCGTAGTCTTTTCAAACATAAGGTACCAGGAGTCTAACAAATAGTTTGGATGTACATCTTATGTTAACATCCTAAACCGGTACCAAACTTGCTACTGGCTCAAAACTCAACTAATAAATACTCCTACTATTTTACTGGATTCCCTAAGACAGTTCCTCCTACTGCATACCCAGCTGCCACATAAGAATTGTACCGCGGCTCATTTTTCTTCGATCCAAGACCTTCCTCATCTTATTGTGGGGCTTCTGTTCCAGGAAAAGCAGAGCAAAGATCAAGATAGAGACATAATTTAGCATGACAAGATCTGGACAACTAGCTGTACAATGAAGATCAAATGTTGCACGACACTCGAATGTCAGAAAGATAAAATCTTTCTAACAGTACAGATACTAAATGCATTTATACCCCAAACAGATCTATTAACAATTTACCCACTAAGACATACAAAATTGGACACATAATAAGAGGGTAACACAAATGTCACCCAGGTACCCTACATTTTTTTTAGCTATTTAGATAGATTGCAGTATACACTTTCCATGTATAACTACATCAGAAAACATGAATAATAACAAAGATGGCAGTGTAAACTATAATAATCATAACTGAAATATATTAGAGAGACAATATGCTTCATCATACAGACATGGAAAATTGATTCTATTGTACAACAACATTTGAAAAGTTCTTAGGGATTACCATGCTCGGGCAAACAATTAACATGGACAAGTCCTCTATCATCTTCAGCAAAAACACAAGGGAGCCAAACAGGCTCCTCGCTCCCTCCCCGCGGGACGCCGTCGGCTTGCGGTTCCCCCTCGTCCCCGGCGTCCAAGTCAGATTCGCTCCCCTGCTCCCTTCTCCCCTCGTGCTCCTCTCCGGGCTATCCGCCGGCGGTGGGGCCCGAACCCCTCCCACCTGCGTTCCCCCCTCCCTGTCCGGTGGCCCTGGCAGCGCCACGGGCCAACAAGTTCTGGGCCCTTGATTCCGACGACTCTGGCTCCGATTCTGATCCTGAGACTCCCCCTCCTCCTCGCTCGGCATCGGTGGTTGGGTTGCCTCCGTTATTGGTGGCGGGCCGTCGGCGCAAGTTTGCTCCGGGGGGTCGGGGCCGGCTGTGTGCGCTTGATGCGGGCCCGGATGGATGGCGTCGTGTTGGCCGTGGGCGCCGGCGCGCCGCTCCCTGGGCGGCGGATCCTTCTTTGGTGAGCCCGGGTGTGGACGCCATGGCCTCACCCGTCTCATCCTCCTCGGTGGCGGTGCCCTCCGGTTCGTCGCCGTCCAGGTGCCTCCCTTCCACGTCGTCGGCGGCGCTGGCGCAAACCCTAGATCTGGGATCGGGTCTTGCGTTGGTGCCCCGGTCCGTGGGCCGGGTCCCTCTGGTCGGTGACGGGCCGTGTGGGCCTGTGTCGGC
>NC_041390.1:4029017-4044534 GCF_002162155.2 Triticum dicoccoides | reverse complement strand
CTCGTGTCTGAGTCTGATGGGCCTAGGCCAGCCCAGTTGAGTCCGCCTCCCCCTTCGGCCCTTTCGACAGAGCCCGGCCTGGCTGGCTCCGGCTATTTATGGGTCCGGAAGGGGTCGGTTCCCCCTTTTCTAGGGTTTCCTGCCTCCGCTGCTGATCTGCGACGGCGCCGTTTCCCTATCCGCCGCTTTGTCAGATCCAAGCCTCCCCCTCCCCTCCTCCTCCCCTTCTCGTCGGTGGTGGCGATGGACCGCTCCCGTGGGTCCTCCAGCGACGCTGTCTCCGGCCTCAAGAGGGGGCGGGACGGCTCTGGCGATGCCGCTGCGGATCTGGAGTTTGAGGCGTCGCTCCGCGCCAAGCTCCAGGCTTCGCGGTCGGAGGCGGGTGCCGCTTCGCCGCGTGCGTCTGGTTCCGGGCCGGTGGCTTCTCCGTCCTTGGCGCCCGCAGCTCCGGTGCATGTGGTCGACCCTTGGGAACAGGCGGCGCGGGGGAGCCGGGCGGGATCTTCGGGCCCCTCCTCGTCTCCTTCCTCGCTTGCTCCCATGGGTGGGCCGCCGCGGGCGCCGGCGGCGGGCGGCAGCGGGCCGTCCCGCTTCGTTCCTCGTGGTGGCTCTGGGGCCCTGGCCCGGCGTCCGGTTGGCCCTGCGGCGGGACGTGGTGCTGGCGCGGATGCCGTCGGTGGTTCTTCTGGAGATGGCATCCTCCCTCCGCCGCCTTCTCGTGGTGCGAACCGTAACTCCTCTCACTCCCAGGTTTCTAATCCCATCCTCACCTGCTTCGCGTGTCATCGCCCTGGCCATTTCCAGTCTCGGTGCGAGAACCCTCCTTTCTGTCTCATCCGTAGGGAGGATGGACACCTAACGGTGGACTGTCAGAGTAGGATCAAGCCCCCCTCCTTCGTCCATTTTGGGATTGGCCTCCCGGGTTGCTCTTTTTTTGCCATGGACAAGGAAGTCCCCGCAGCTGCTCCCATTCCCTCCCTGTCCAACGTGGGTGTCATTACTGTCCAAGACAAGCGTATCTCTTCACAAGCCCTCTTGGATGAACTTCATATGTGGGATGAAGGGGGTTGGGACTGGCAGATCCGGCAGCTTTCTGATTTCGAGTTTGCGGCCACTTTCCCCTCTAAAGAGAGTCTTCGCATGATGTCTTCCTGTACCAGTTTCACTCTCCCTGTGAATCAACTTGTTGTATCGGTCAAAGCGGCTTCCAACGGATCCAAGACCATATCTCCTCTGTCTGATGTCTGGGTGCTCGTTGATGATGTGCCTCCCAGCTTGCGTACCGCGTCCTTCTTGATGGCTTTTGGGGTGCTTATCGGGAAACCTATTGAGGTCGATCTTGCTTCGCTGTCGGTTCTGGGTCCTGATCGCCTTCGTGTGTGGTGTATTGATCCGATCTGCATCCGTGGTTCCGTTGATGTCTTCCCGGCGGCTGGTGGCTTTCGTCTTCGAGTTCGGGTGGAAGGTGCTCCTGGTGCGGTCGCTCCTCCTCCCCCCCTCCTCCCCCGGCCTCGGGTGACGATGACAAGAGCCGGGAGGGTGGGGGAGGGTCCTGAGGACTCGCTGAATGGCACGGATCCCCGATTCACCCAGTCTGCGTGGGATGGGCTTTCTCCTGCTGAGCAGGAGCTGATGAAGGACTGTGCTCCGGCTCCGGCGGGTGGTAGGGTTCAGGGCTCGGTGCCTGGTACGGTGGCTGGTCCTGCGGCCGCGACTGCTTCGAAGGGCACCCCCTTGTCGGGGGCATGCTCCAACATGCCCATGCGCCCCACCTCCCCCTCGCTGTCCGGCATTGAAGATCTACCTCCAGTGGGACCTTCGGCGGCCAAGAAAAGAAAGAAGTCCTCGGTGAAGAAGTTTTCCGCGAAGAGCCGGGCCTCGGGGGACTCCAGGCAGTCGGCGGCTGGGCTCTGCCGCCGTCTTGAAGCGGACCTGGGGGCGGCTTCGGGCCCTTCTTTGGCGGTGGCTTCCCCTGGTCGGGCCCCTCCGGTCCCTGTGCGCTCTCCTGCCTCGACCGCTCGCAAGAGTGGCCGCGCCTCCAACAGTGGCGAGCGCGTGGTGGATCGGGCGGCTCGGCGTGCGGCGGCGCGTGATCTTCCCCCCTCAGGTTTGGATTCACCCTCATCTCCTTCCCCCCCTTTGGCTCAGTCTCCTGTTAGGCTTGTTTTACCCTCCCATTCCGATGAACATCTCCTTTCGATATTAGCTGATGTTGGGATATGTCTAGACGCTAGCGTGGGTTCTCCCTCCTCTCTGTTGCAGTTGATTCGTGCTAATGAACGTGCTCAGGCTGATATCGCCAAGGCCAAGGAGGCCGGGACTGGGATGGATGCCCCTCTGGTTGTGGCCGGAGGGGAACCGGGCGAGGTTGCTAGGGGGCAGTTGTCTCCGGTGCAGAAGCGCGGGGCCGGGAAACGTGCTAAAACCTGCAAGGCTCCGTGCAGGTCGAGCTTGAGAATTAAAAACCTTTCCCTAAGATGAAGGCCCTGTTTTGGAACATTAGAGGGTTCTGCGCTAGGGGGCGCAGAGACCAACTGAAGGACTTAATGCGCGCTGAAAGAATTGATTTTATCGGGCTTGTTGAGACTCTTAAACCCTCCTTTTCTCCTTCTGAACTATCGGCGATTGCTGGGATTGATAGATTTAGGTGGAATTTCGTGGCCTCTGTTGGTCAGTCCGGCGGCTTTCTTCTGGGAACCAATAATGTCACCTTTGATTTTGTGGCTTTCGACCATGGTATATACTGGGCTAGTATGGTAGTTTCCCTACGTTCCAATAACACCCTCCTTGAACTTATGGTAGTATATGGTCCGGCTGATCATTCCTTGTCACAAATTTTCTTGGATGAGATTTTTACTAAAATTGATGCCTGCCAACTGCCACTCCTAATTGGGGGTGATTTTAATCTGCTTCGGTATCCTTCTGATAAGAGTTCTGTCAATTTCTCCTGGGTGCGGGCCGCATCAGGGACACGGCTATCCGTGAGATCCCGAGGGTTGGGGCCCGCTACACTTGGACCAACCGACAGACTTGTCCTATTCGCTTGGTTCTTGATAGAGTTTTTATCTGCCCTGCTTGGGATGGCCTTTTTCCTCGCTGCTCACTTCGGGCCCTCCCCATCGTCGGGTCCGATCACGCTCCTCTCATCCTTGACGATGGTCTCTGCCCCAATGGCTGCCAAAGATTTCAATTTGATGCGTCCTGGCTTTTAGTGGAAGGGTTCCCTGATATGCTGGCTCAGAAGATCTTGGGCTTTCTTACCTCCCCCCATCGTTCATTTGGCCCTATGGATGATTGGCATTATGTTTCTTACTCCCTACGCAAGTTCCTTAGAGGATGGGCCAAGAACCACTTTGCTGAGTCGAGGCGCGACAAATCTAGGCTGAGTGCTCAAATTAGTGCCCTCGACTCCCGTGCGGACAACGGTGGGCTCTCGGCTACTGAGTGGCAAGTTCGCTATGGCCTTGAGAAGGAGCTTCTGGCTATTCATCGTCAAGAGGAAGTGTATTGGAAGCAAAGGGGTACGATTAATTGGACTCTTAAGGGTGATTCTCCCACGGCTTACTTTTTCGCCATTGCGAATGGCAGATGGCGTAGATGTTTGATTAACAGCCTCATTATTGATGGTGTTAGGGTCTCTGAACCGCCGGTCATTCTCCGTCATGTAGTTCGGTTCTTCTCTAACCTGCTTTCGGCTAAACCAGACCTCGGATTCGCGCTAGCCCCGGGCTTCTGGGCTCCCCTTGATAGGATTTCTCACGCTGATAATGAGCTTCTGTTGATTCCCCCTTCTGAGGAGGAAATTTTTGATACTATTCGGACGGCTAATTCTAATGCGGCTTCAGGCCCTGATGGTTTCTCCATTCTGTTCTTTCGACAATTCTGGCCCCAACTAAAAGGTCTAATTTCTGTTGTCATCCAAGGGTATTGGCTGGGATCGGTTGACATTTCTAGACTTAACTATGCGGTTCTCTCCCTCATCCCTAAGGTCAAGGGTGCGGATATGATTTCTCAATTTAGGCCGATTGCTTTAATCAACAACTTCGCAAAGATGCCTGCAAAGGGCATGGCCACTAGGCTATCTCCCATTGCACATCGGACCATTAGCCCTTTCCAGTCTGCTTTCATCAAAGGGAGGTTCATTTTGGACGGGGTACTTTGTTTACATGAGATTGTTCATGACTTACGGGTGCGAGGGACCAAGGCTGTGGTTCTCAAACTTGACTTTGAAAAAGCCTACGACTCGGTTAGCTGGAAATTCCTTCGGCAAGTTCTTTTGGCTAAGGGCTTTGAGGGGCCTGTTATGCAGTGCTTGATGCAATTGGTTTCTGGGGGGCACACGGCTGTGGCTGTCAATGGCCAAATTAGCCAGTTTTTTGCTAATGGCAGGGGCCTCAGGCAAGGGGATCCAGCGTCCCCTTTACTCTTCAACTTTATGGCTGATGCTCTATCTCGCATTCTCTCTCGAGCTGCCTTGGCTGGTCATATCACTCCGGTGAGCTCTCATCTCATCCCTAATGGCATCTCTCATCTCCAATATGCCGATGATACTATAATTCTGATGGAACTTAATGATAATAGCCTCACCAATCTGAAATTCCTTCTGCTTTGTTTCGAAGCGCTCTCAGGTCTTAAAATCAATTTCTCTAAGAGTGAGGTTGTAGTGACTGGGGTCTCGGACGAAGAGGCACAGCGGGTGGCCCATCTTCTGAAGTGCTCTTTGGGATCCTACCCTCTCAAATATCTAGGCCTCCCCATTTCCCCGCTTAAACTTTTGGCTAAAGACTTCGCTCCGGTGGTTACCAAAGTTGGCAACAGAGTTCTCCCTTGGCGAGGGCGATATAATACGCAAGCGGGCAAGGTCGCCCTTACTAACTCCTGTCTTTCTTCGCTACCTATGTTCTTAATGGGATTCTATCTTCTCTCTAGTGGGGTTCATAATGGTTTTGACAAGCATAGGGGTGCTTTCTATTGGAACGCAGCGGACAATAAACGTAAGTACAGGATGGTCAGATGGGACATTATATGTCGCCCCAAGGCCAAAGGGGGTCTGGGCATTATTAATACGCGAGTGATGAATACTTGTCTTATGATCAAATGGTGGTGGAAGATCATGACTCTTGAGGAACTGCCACCCTGGCTATCTATCCTAAAAGCTAAATATTTCCCCTCCTCGAGTCCTACGTTCGCGCCGGCTGCGGGTGGGTCGCAATTTTGGCATCAACTGGTTAAAGTCCGGCCGATCTTTCGGTCCCTTGTAAAATTTGTAGTTAGGAACGGTAAGTCTACGCGGTTTTGGCTTGATTGGTGGGTCGGGGACTCCATGCTGGCTGTTGCTTTTCCGGTTCTATTTTCATATTGCGATGATACTGAGGTTTCTATCGTTGAGCTCTCGGCTAGGGGTTGGGTTTTGGATTTTCGTCGTTCTCTTTCTCCTGAAGAGTTGGAAGATTGGCAGCGCCTTACTGCTTGCTTCCCCCTGCTCTCGGAGGAAGAGGATGCCGTGGTGTGGCCCCTCTCCTCTTTGGGGTGTTTTTCGGTTAAATCTGCTTACTCCAAGCTTATCCATGGGGGGCGCCCGGTCAAGTTTAAGCATGTCTGGTCGGCTCGAATTCCTCCTAAGATCAAGATATTTCTCTGGCAAGCTGTCCGGAGTAAGCTTCCGGCGGCCGATCAGATTAAGAAAAGAAACGGGCCGTGGTCCGACAGGTGTGTGCTTTGTGGGGCACTGGAGAACACCGAGCATATTTTCTTTCACTGCTCCTTAGCTAAACTTATGTGGAGTTGCATCAGACTCTGGTTACATGTAAATTGGTCCCCTTCCTCCTTTGAAGACCTGAGGCATTATGTCAATCTTCTTTCTGGCCATTCTAAAAGAGTCTTCTTAGTTGGATGGGCTGCGATTGGCTGGTCGTTGTGGACTACTAGGAATAAGTTCTCGATTGAACATATTTTTCCGGCTAATCCTGTCAATTGCTTATTTAAAGCCAATGGTTTCTTGCAGCAGTGGAGATTATTGACTAAAGAAGGGGACCTCCAGGCCTTCGACGCCATGCTATCCAAGATGAAATCTACGGCGTCTGGGCTTCTTCGGCTTTCTTTGAGGACGGCTTCCTGAATGCTCTTTTGGTGTCTGGCTTAGGCTGGCCTGCGTGCCATGTAAGGCCGCTGGCCTTGTAATGATACTTTATCTTCTGCGCGTGTTACTTTGTTGGGTGCTGTTGTTGGTCATATACTCTGCCTGGTGGCTTTATCTATAAAGTCGGGCTCTCGCCTTTTCTCTAAAAAAAAAGCCAAACAGGCTTGCACTAGTGAGCACGCTTGGAAACAATACGCAAGCTAAGTCTGATTATTACCTTGGCCCGATGCATGTGGGTAAGTTGAAAAATTAAAGTAATATGATAACCCTCTAGACAAAGCATAAATAATGATATAGAAAAAAAAATTCTCAATATCATCACCCTCCTGAGAAAGAAACAAGCAACTCCATCTATTTTTAAAATATCTAGTTAACCCTTGAGGACACCAACAAATATCCCTTCAAACAGTTATCAGAAGTATTATGAATGACTCTTAGCAAAATAATTGACAAGACTGTTATGTATGCAATGCATAGAACTCGTATTACCTTCAGTATAGAAACTTCTATATGGATAACACATTTGACAATCCCAGTACGTTTTTGTACCAATATGTCTGAACTGCATTGAGTCAAGCTGGAATATGAAGTGATGACGAGATTCAAAACATAGGAAGATCGCTGAATGGCACGGATCCCCGATTCACCCAGTCTGCGTGGGATGGGCTTTCTCCTGCTGAGCAGGAGCTGATGAAGGACTGTGCTCCGGCTCCGGCGGGTGGTAGGGTTCAGGGCTCGGTGCCTGGTACGGTGGCTGGTCCTGCGGCCGCGACTGCTTCGAAGGGCACCCCCTTGTCGGGGGCATGCTCCAACATGCCCATGCGCCCCACCTCCCCCTCGCTGTCCGGCATTGAAGATCTACCTCCAGTGGGACCTTCGGCGGCCAAGAAAAGAAAGAAGTCCTCGGTGAAGAAGTTTTCCGCGAAGAGCCGGGCCTCGGGGGACTCCAGGCAGTCGGCGGCTGGGCTCTGCCGCCGTCTTGAGGCGGACCTGGGGGCGGCTTCGGGCCCTTCTTTGGCGGTGGCTTCCCCTGGTCGGGCCCCTCCGGTCCCTGTGCGCTCTCCTGCCTCGACCGCTCGCAAGAGTGGCCGCGCCTCCAACAGTGGCGAGCGCGTGGTGGATCGGGCGGCTCGGCGTGCGGCGGCGCGTGATCTTCCCCCCTCAGGTTTGGATTCACCCTCATCTCCTTCCCCCCCTTTGGCTCAGTCTCCTGTTAGGCTTGTTTTACCCTCCCATTCCGATGAACATCTCCTTTCGATATTAGCTGATGTTGGGATATGTCTAGACGCTAGCGTGGGTTCTCCCTCCTCTCTGTTGCAGTTGATTCGTGCTAATGAACGTGCTCAGGCTGATATCGCCAAGGCCAAGGAGGCCGGGACTGGGATGGATGCCCCTCTGGTTGTGGCCGGAGGGGAACCGGGCGAGGTTGCTAGGGGGCAGTTGTCTCCGGTGCAGAAGCGCGGGGCCGGGAAACGTGCTAAAACCTGCAAGGCTCCGTGCAGGTCGAGCTTGAGAATTAAAAACCTTTCCCTAAGATGAAGGCCCTGTTTTGGAACATTAGAGGGTTCTGCGCTAGGGGGCGCAGAGACCAACTGAAGGACTTAATGCGCGCTGAAAGAATTGATTTTATCGGGCTTGTTGAGACTCTTAAACCCTCCTTTTCTCCTTCTGAACTATCGGCGATTGCTGGGATTGATAGATTTAGGTGGAATTTCGTGGCCTCTGTTGGTCAGTCCGGCGGCTTTCTTCTGGGAACCAATAATGTCACCTTTGATTTTGTGGCTTTCGACCATGGTATATACTGGGCTAGTATGGTAGTTTCCCTACGTTCCAATAACACCCTCCTTGAACTTATGGTAGTATATGGTCCGGCTGATCATTCCTTGTCACAAATTTTCTTGGATGAGATTTTTACTAAAATTGATGCCTGCCAACTGCCACTCCTAATTGGGGGTGATTTTAATCTGCTTCGGTATCCTTCTGATAAGAGTTCTGTCAATTTCTCCTGGGTGCGGGCCGCATCAGGGACACGGCTATCCGTGAGATCCCGAGGGTTGGGGCCCGCTACACTTGGACCAACCGACAGACTTGTCCTATTCGCTTGGTTCTTGATAGAGTTTTTATCTGCCCTGCTTGGGATGGCCTTTTTCCTCGCTGCTCACTTCGGGCCCTCCCCATCGTCGGGTCCGATCACGCTCCTCTCATCCTTGACGATGGTCTCTGCCCCAATGGCTGCCAAAGATTTCAATTTGATGCGTCCTGGCTTTTAGTGGAAGGGTTCCCTGATATGCTGGCTCAGAAGATCTTGGGCTTTCTTACCTCCCCCCATCGTTCATTTGGCCCTATGGATGATTGGCATTATGTTTCTTACTCCCTACGCAAGTTCCTTAGAGGATGGGCCAAGAACCACTTTGCTGAGTCGAGGCGCGACAAATCTAGGCTGAGTGCTCAAATTAGTGCCCTCGACTCCCGTGCGGACAACGGTGGGCTCTCGGCTACTGAGTGGCAAGTTCGCTATGGCCTTGAGAAGGAGCTTCTGGCTATTCATCGTCAAGAGGAAGTGTATTGGAAGCAAAGGGGTACGATTAATTGGACTCTTAAGGGTGATTCTCCCACGGCTTACTTTTTCGCCATTGCGAATGGCAGATGGCGTAGATGTTTGATTAACAGCCTCATTATTGATGGTGTTAGGGTCTCTGAACCGCCGGTCATTCTCCGTCATGTAGTTCGGTTCTTCTCTAACCTGCTTTCGGCTAAACCAGACCTCGGATTCGCGCTAGCCCCGGGCTTCTGGGCTCCCCTTGATAGGATTTCTCACGCTGATAATGAGCTTCTGTTGATTCCCCCTTCTGAGGAGGAAATTTTTGATACTATTCGGACGGCTAATTCTAATGCGGCTTCAGGCCCTGATGGTTTCTCCATTCTGTTCTTTCGACAATTCTGGCCCCAACTAAAAGGTCTAATTTCTGTTGTCATCCAAGGGTATTGGCTGGGATCGGTTGACATTTCTAGACTTAACTATGCGGTTCTCTCCCTCATCCCTAAGGTCAAGGGTGCGGATATGATTTCTCAATTTAGGCCGATTGCTTTAATCAACAACTTCGCAAAGATGCCTGCAAAGGGCATGGCCACTAGGCTATCTCCCATTGCACATCGGACCATTAGCCCTTTCCAGTCTGCTTTCATCAAAGGGAGGTTCATTTTGGACGGGGTACTTTGTTTACATGAGATTGTTCATGACTTACGGGTGCGAGGGACCAAGGCTGTGGTTCTCAAACTTGACTTTGAAAAAGCCTACGACTCGGTTAGCTGGAAATTCCTTCGGCAAGTTCTTTTGGCTAAGGGCTTTGAGGGGCCTGTTATGCAGCGCTTGATGCAATTGGTTTCTGGGGGGCACACGGCTGTGGCTGTCAATGGCCAAATTAGCCAGTTTTTTGCTAATGGCAGGGGCCTCAGGCAAGGGGATCCAGTGTCCCCTTTACTCTTCAACTTTATGGCTGATGCTCTATCTCGCATTCTCTCTCGAGCTGCCTTGGCTGGTCATATCACTCCGGTGAGCTCTCATCTCATCCCTAATGGCATCTCTCATCTCCAATATGCCGATGATACTATAATTCTGATGGAACTTAATGATAATAGCCTCACCAATCTGAAATTCCTTCTGCTTTGTTTCGAAGCGCTCTCAGGTCTTAAAATCAATTTCTCTAAGAGTGAGGTTGTAGTGACTGGGGTCTCGGACGAAGAGGCACAGCGGGTGGCCCATCTTCTGAAGTGCTCTTTGGGATCCTACCCTCTCAAATATCTAGGCCTCCCCATTTCCCCGCTTAAACTTTTGGCTAAAGACTTCGCTCCGGTGGTTACCAAAGTTGGCAACAGAGTTCTCCCTTGGCGAGGGCGATATAATACGCAAGCGGGCAAGGTCGCCCTTACTAACTCCTGTCTTTCTTCGCTACCTATGTTCTTAATGGGATTCTATCTTCTCTCTAGTGGGGTTCATAATGGTTTTGACAAGCATAGGGGTGCTTTCTATTGGAACGCAGCGGACAATAAACGTAAGTACAGGATGGTCAGATGGGACATTATATGTCGCCCCAAGGCCAAAGGGGGTCTGGGCATTATTAATACGCGAGTGATGAATACTTGTCTTATGATCAAATGGTGGTGGAAGATCATGACTCTTGAGGAACTGCCACCCTGGCTATCTATCCTAAAAGCTAAATATTTCCCCTCCTCGAGTCCTACGTTCGCGCCGGCTGCGGGTGGGTCGCAATTTTGGCATCAACTGGTTAAAGTCCGGCCGATCTTTCGGTCCCTTGTAAAATTTGTAGTTAGGAACGGTAAGTCTACGCGGTTTTGGCTTGATTGGTGGGTCGGGGACTCCATGCTGGCTGTTGCTTTTCCGGTTCTATTTTCATATTGCGATGATACTGAGGTTTCTATCGTTGAGCTCTCGGCTAGGGGTTGGGTTTTGGATTTTCGTCGTTCTCTTTCTCCTGAAGAGTTGGAAGATTGGCAGCGCCTTACTGCTTGCTTCCCCCTGCTCTCGGAGGAAGAGGATGCCGTGGTGTGGCCCCTCTCCTCTTTGGGGTGTTTTTCGGTTAAATCTGCTTACTCCAAGCTTATCCATGGGGGGCGCCCGGTCAAGTTTAAGCATGTCTGGTCGGCTCGAATTCCTCCTAAGATCAAGATATTTCTCTGGCAAGCTGTCCGGAGTAAGCTTCCGGCGGCCGATCAGATTAAGAAAAGAAACGGGCCGTGGTCCGACAGGTGTGTGCTTTGTGGGGCACTGGAGAACACCGAGCATATTTTCTTTCACTGCTCCTTAGCTAAACTTATGTGGAGTTGCATCAGACTCTGGTTACATGTAAATTGGTCCCCTTCCTCCTTTGAAGACCTGAGGCATTATGTCAATCTTCTTTCTGGCCATTCTAAAAGAGTCTTCTTAGTTGGATGGGCTGCGATTGGCTGGTCGTTGTGGACTACTAGGAATAAGTTCTCGATTGAACATATTTTTCCGGCTAATCCTGTCAATTGCTTATTTAAAGCCAATGGTTTCTTGCAGCAGTGGAGATTATTGACTAAAGAAGGGGACCTCCAGGCCTTCGACGCCATGCTATCCAAGATGAAATCTACGGCGTCTGGGCTTCTTCGGCTTTCTTTGAGGACGGCTTCCTGAATGCTCTTTTGGTGTCTGGCTTAGGCTGGCCTGCGTGCCATGTAAGGCCGCTGGCCTTGTAATGATACTTTATCTTCTGCGCGTGTTACTTTGTTGGGTGCTGTTGTTGGTCATATACTCTGCCTGGTGGCTTTATCTATAAAGTCGGGCTCTCGCCTTTTCTCTAAAAAAAAAGCCAAACAGGCTTGCACTAGTGAGCACGCTTGGAAACAATACGCAAGCTAAGTCTGATTATTACCTTGGCCCGATGCATGTGGGTAAGTTGAAAAATTAAAGTAATATGATAACCCTCTAGACAAAGCATAAATAATGATATAGAAAAAAAAATTCTCAATATCATCACCCTCCTGAGAAAGAAACAAGCAACTCCATCTATTTTTAAAATATCTAGTTAACCCTTGAGGACACCAACAAATATCCCTTCAAACAGTTATCAGAAGTATTATGAATGACTCTTAGCAAAATAATTGACAAGACTGTTATGTATGCAATGCAGAGAACTCGTATTACCTTCAGTATAGAAACTTCTATATGGATAACACATTTGACAATCCCAGTACGTTTTTGTACCAATATGTCTGAACTGCATTGAGTCAAGCTGGAATATGAAGTGATGACGAGATTCAAAACATAGGAAGATCACATTTGTGTTCTCGTCATACCCCATCATCACAACCGATCTTGTTAAGCTCGGAAATAAGGGATGTGAAATTTGATCGTCCAGTTGAATAGTTTTCTCTAGCACCCACGAGACAACGTCACCGCAGTCGGATTTCCTCGCCCATAGTTGCATGCTAAGGTTTTTTGAGCAAACAGCCAGGCCAAGTCCACCATCCTCTCTTCGCAAGGGCTGAAAATACCAACAGTTGACATCAGCATAGGCGCCTGCTGGCTTCTCAATCACACCAAACGTTTGATTTCCAAAATCAAACTGAAGTAGGTCTGCATTGTAAAGTAACCAGCAAAGTGTATTTCCAACTAGGACGCTGGGCCTGTTCATGTAGACTGCATATCGAGCCGCTATCGTGATAACTTTTCCCCATGTGTCAGACTTGGATTCATAGAGACATGTGAATGTCTTTGCTAGGTTAGGATAGTCCCCAACCAATACTAGTGTAAATGCGCTCAAATGGCAATCACCCTGTACCGGGAGATCGTCAGAGACAGAGCAGAGCACTGCGGCAGTCTCGACCACGCAATCAGAGCGATTGTTGAGCCAAGGTGGAAAAGCCACGTGGCGCTGGACGCCCGCGATAGGGTTTCACACGAGGATCTCGCGGAGTTCATGATCAAGAAAAAGGGCAACACCGTGGCGGCAGTCGACGAGGTTGAGGTGGCGAAGACGAGGGATAGAGCTCATATCGGGGGTGAACCCTGACATCGCAGTGAAGCCGGCCCCTTCATATTGTCTGTCGAAGTAGCCCAAGAGAGGAGGCTTCCGGTGGTGCTTGCGGAAGCGTTGGACGAATCGGCGGTCAGCGAGGATGCCACGCCAGCGCCTGCAGACGAGGGATGCGCGCCGGAGGGACGACGGCTTAGGAGGCAGGCGGAGCAGGATCTCCTCCAGGAGGTCGCCGTCATCCAGCGGCGCTGGCGGGGAACGGCGGCTCATCGATCCAGGCCCGATCGATGTGGCGCCTGGCGTGGGATCGCACTTATTACCACCGCCCCTGTGGCTCCACCGTCACACAGTCGACGGCGGCGTGCTGACGGCTGGAACCCCGCGTCGCCGCCGGTGGGATGTGGGACGGGCGGCGGCTGGCGGCCTTGGGTTCTCGAGTCTCAGCCGCGGATGTGAACATCCGGCCCAGTTCAGGCCCAAATGAAGCGAGTCTACTGGTTCTTTTTTTCTGCGATAAATTTGTTCACCTTGGTCTCCAAAAACCAGCCGATGTTAGCCTACCAACTTCAGCAACGAGTGAACCAACAAGAAAAATTTCACAACTAACTACACCAAACGCTTTTCAGCCAATTTACCCATGATGGAGTAAGAACTAACTACACCAAACGCTTTTGAGTTTGGGGCTGCGAGACAATATAGCTTCTCTTCCACCATGGTGGATCCTAGTTGCATTGTGCGTCAATCAATCATTCAGGTCACCACACGCACACCGTATCCCTGTAAGTATCTTTGAGAGACTGAGCCGGTATATCATCCTGAGATTGATTAAGTCACTAAAGACGCCTCGTAGTCGACGGAAACATCTCATTCCACTGAACGTGCATTGATGAAAATCCTGAAATAAACCCAGGAATAAATACGAGCACCAGGAGCTACAAGGCGTCCGTGTCGTGTGACGTTACGGTTGCCTAGGTGTGTGTGTGTGTGTCTATGTGTTTCGTGTGTGACTGTTGCCTATGGTCGACCGCGGCTAAGTGCCTTGTTAAGCTCGGGAACAGGGGATGTGAAATTTGATCGTCTCCGGTTGAAAAAAATGTTCCCATTTTTTTAAAATGTTGTTTACGAAATATGTTCATGCTGAAAAATTATTCATAGATTCAAAAAAGGTTTGTGTTTTCAAAAAATGTTCTAGTTTTTAAAAGTTATTTTAATTATTTAAAAAGGTTCATATTTCAAAAAATACTAACCTTTTTGTAAAAAAAAAACACGTGTTTTGAAGTTTCAAAAAAGTCTCACATCTTTCACTGTTGATGACTTCATTAGGTTCCAAGGGACATAATATCCATGAGGTCAAATCGTGTGAAAGTTGTCAGCTAGGCGTGATGTCCAGCTGTTACTCTCGCGTTCGATCCCTGGCACCATCACTTTTTGGGATTTTTAACGTTTGAACTGAGACAACCGGCAAAAAAAATGTTGCTCAACAAAGAAAAAATAGACAAAAAACAAACAAAGGGCCACCTAGATGTGAGGTATTATCTCATAGTATCTAGGTGTGACATAGTCAAACCATAGTAAAAAAATGTGTATTTGTATATATGGTTATTTTTTTTTTTTGCACATATGAGACAGATGAAGATGGGTACAAAAGATGTAAATCTTCAAAAAGATGTAAAGGAGTACACAAATGCACCTCACACGGATACAAAAGGTGTAATGTTCAAAAAGATGTCGGTCAAAAGTCAATTGTAATCAAACAATTGACATGCTACTCAAAAACCACCCCATGAATCATGTAACAAAAAAAATATAGAGCACCAAAATATAGATTAACTTGTAGAGTTTTTATCAATTTTCTACGGTCAATGATTATTCTTTGACATTTTAGTTCGTTGCTAAAACGAAATCTCACACTACAATTTGAATCAAAATTCAATACGTTTAATAGCCTCCACAAAAGATCTTGCTCTTTGCTATAGCTTTCCTTGTCGTGCCATCATCTATGATAATTGTAATCGCACATAGCACTTGACAAGTGCCTTGTTACAAATAACTCTACTTGTGTTGAGACTACAGGTAAATCTTGCTGTCGGGGGTGGGAAACCTAGCTGCCGCCGCCCCAGTCTTCTCCATCCTCTCCCCAACCGCCGCCAGAGGATGCCACAGACAAAGGCTGCTAGGCCGATGGAGGGGGCCGGGATGCCTTCTCGCGTTGAGACCTCTTGCGTGGGGATGCCTTCTCGCATTGAGACCTCTTGCATCGCGGCCCTTGACGACGCGGCTTAGGCGGCGGCCCCGGGTGCTGGTGGTGGTGCTGCCGAGGTGGTCGCGTGGGCGGAGCTAGGGTAGTCTCGCGGCGGCGGCGAGGTACTGCGATGGCGGTGCGGTGGCGCAACTTCGCATCAGCAGCGCGGCGCCGGCCTGGCCCTAGTGTTCTTATTGGGCCAATTCATCGATCTTCCTGATATCAATACTCATCGATCTGGCCACTGGTGAGTTCCCGAATTTTCCGTGCGAAATCTAATTGGATTGGTTAAAAATGGCCCTGGATTTCTGGATCGGAGGGGCTCCGGTTGTGTGCGCGTCCATATATCTATCTGTTGGCTTCAAATTGACGCGGCACGAAGCTCCGCTCTATGTCTATACCGCGGGACTTGTCTTCCTCTAGATTTCTGTGGCAAGGATAGAGAAGGGGAATGTCATGGTGGCTGAGATTGGAGGACATGAATATTGGACGGAGAGGCATCGGATGCGATGAAGTTGCTTCATAGGCTATTGTTCAAGCATGTCATGCATGGCGGTGTTACTCTCCATCTTTAACACATGATCACGTGAGCCTGGTGTTTCGTGACTTGCAATAGCG
>NC_041390.1:4028270-4028789 GCF_002162155.2 Triticum dicoccoides | reverse complement strand
CCGGGTCTTGCTTCTCTCCTTGAGTACCAGGTCTTGCTTCTCTGGGTGAAACCCAAGGTCCGAGCTCTGCTACTTGTATTTGGCAATGGCCTTTGTCTAAGGCATTGTTTTGAGAACCCAAGATCAGTTGATCGGGCGACGACGGTGCTACACTGTTCCCTTATTGGAGGCGTCATATTTGGAGAACCTCGTATATAGTCCGGGTGCTGTCTTTGATGGTGGTTTGTGTGTTGCTGTTGTGAGTGATTAACCACTGTGGTGGCGCATATTTTTAGGAGGTTGTATGCATCCTTAATATCTAGCTGGCATTTTGTTGGTGCAGAGGCTGAGTGTAATTGATATCTTCATGATATTAATATATTTCTTTTGTCAAAAAAGGGTATATCTTGCTCTTATTGATTCTGACCAAATAACTATACATGTTATCATTCGTGTCTTGTATAAATTTAAGAGCGACTCCAATAGGTTTTGTTTAGTTTATTGGTTTGAAATAACCATGTGATCACACAACAACCTATT
>NC_041390.1:4026043-4027872 GCF_002162155.2 Triticum dicoccoides | reverse complement strand
CCATGGGGTAGTTTCTGTTAGTTCTCCCTCGGCGTGCTGGTTCGCGTGCGAGCTGGTAGTTGCAGCTACGCCATGGCTAGTCCCCTTTTTTCGTGGGTCACAGATCTGCCATGGCAACACCTTCTTGTGTCCGCTGGTGGCCTTCGCCTTCCACTTTGCTCGAGGTCAGCCCATATCCATTTCTGGGTCGTGCTTGTGCCCTGCTTTCGAGCCCATTGCGGTAACTAGATGTCTCGCACCAGCTGACCAGGTCATTCGATGATGTTTCGCGGTCATGGTGATGCCCTAAGTAGAGGCTTTGTACTATGATGTGTATCTTTATAATGACATAGATGATAGAGTTTACCTTGTTGTCTAGGTATTCATCATGTTTATTTCATCGCATTAGTTCGTTCATGCATGTAGTCATGTCCAACCAACTTAGCTGCGGCCATGTAGTCGCGTGAAGATGAGATCATGTGTACATGCAAGCTAGTACTGGGTTAGACAATTAGAAAATAAATGCATATAGATTAGGGAAGATGCACTTGAGCACGACAGGTTAGTCATGTCAAGTTGTAAGCGTCACATGGCGTCGTGTGTGTGTGGCACAAATGTGTGTATGTGCCGTTCCATTAGCAAGTAGTCTATCTGCATGGATGTATTAGCTAGCTAGCTGCGTTCGCTGCGGAGCCGGAGCGGCTGAGTCGCGTGGCAGATCGACGAGGAGAAAGAATCGGGAGCAATCAGTTGTGGCTTGGTCCTGTGCGTGCATATCCAACGTTCTGCAGACTTGGTTGCTACTCAAAGTGAAGCTAGCTGGTTGAGTAAGAGTCGGAAGTAGTTGTGGGGTTTGTACGTGCGTCGGTGTGCGTGGAGTTAGTGGGTGAGTGGCTGCGTGTTGGCCGTGTAACACTGGCTACTTAAGCCCATGTATTTGCATTGTGTCAGGTGCGAGAAGAAATAGAGAAAAGGCAAAGTTGTGTGTGCCAAGAGTCTCTGTGCGTATCTTCTTCAACCTCAAGACTTGTGTTCTTCTATCTTGCGTGTGTGAGAGTCTTCTTCCTCCTCCGGCTGTTCCAACAATAGATATATGAAACAGAAATGGAGGCGATACAAGTAAAAGGAGCATTTTCAACGGATCCTGAATCCCCAATAAAATCCAAATATTGGGGAGTTATGCTAAGAAATTTGATTTGATCGATCCCCAATCACCAATATTTTATTGGGACGCCTCAATAAAACTACACAACTCCTTCGATATGGAGGCAGATTTGGCTTCTTCTAATACTCTCTCTAATATATGCCATGTTATCGCACGGTCGCCAATGCTCCCCACCACCACCCTGGCCGTAGTCTACGCTGTCATCACCGTCGACATGCGCGCGTCTCCAGTGTTCTCCGCCTTGGTCTAGAGAGAAAGACATGATATTGGAAAGTGCCACCTGTACCGACAGCACAACACCTACAAAACATAATAATAAATTTATTGGAAGAGCCCCGATAACCATTTTAGAGAAGTGCTATCAAGGCACTGCTATATTATTATTATTTTCGAAACGGAGGCAAAAGATTTGCCTCATCGATTAATTAAGAAGAAGAGAATTGCCCAGTTAATTAACAGAAAACTAGGCGAAAACCGAGGCACTGCTATAGATGTTTGTTAGACTGTATTTACATGTGTATATTGTAACGTTGTATACCACCTCATTATATATATATGTGATAGGCCACCCCTAGAGGGTTGTGCCGGTTCCCCCCAAAGCCTATTGTCTTACATGGTATCACGCTAGGTTACGTCCGCTTCCGCCTAAAAACCCTAAACCGCCGCCGCCGCCGCCGCCGCCACC